>NC_133518.1:56585000-56840000 GCF_049354715.1 Callithrix jacchus
GTCTATGGTTTCCATCTTTGTGTCCATGTGTTTATTTTGTTTACCTTCCACTTATGAGTGAGAACATGTGGTACTTGATTTTATGTTTCTGAGTTATTTCGCTTAGGATAATGACCTCCAGCTCCATCCATGTTGCTACAAAAGACATTACTTTATTCTTTTTTATGCATGAATAGTATTCCATAATGTATATATACCACTTTTTTCCAGCAAAATAATTTTATTTCCTAACATATGGTAGCATATACATCCAATATGTGCTCACCTTGCACATCTATTCACAAATGACTTCCAAATGACAACTGATTTGATATTTAAACATGTGCTAAAAGTTATCTTAGTTGAGATATGAAAAATGCTTTAGATGATAACATTCTGAGTATTTTGAATTGGTCACAGCAAAATTTACCTTAGTTAGACGAGTTCTACAAATTTAAAGCTTTGAAAAGCTTCTACTTTTCCTGTCCAGATGAATACAATGTAGCAATATCAGTGTGTATTCCAGAGAAGTCTCAGTAATTTTTCTGGCGATAGAACCACTTATCCACTTTTGTTGGTAGTGTGCAGGCGGATTCACAGGGTGGTGGTAAAGCATCCACGATGGCTCTGGCAGCATTGGGATCACACTTGAAGGGTCTCTCAGACACAGTTGTATTCATGCAATGGATTCCTTTTCCATTCATTTCTTACTCACTAATGCTTTCCAATGATCATGAGTGCTTTTAATATAAATTGCAAACCTTATCTTTAAATTCTGCATTAAAAGCAAATTCATTTTCTGGTTTTCCATCAGGAAGCTCGTACTTTCTAAAGCAGTCCACAGTAGCTTCTAAGTAGCCAGTTTCAGCTGTTTGACGTCATTGATATCATTAAAATTGGCTGCATCAGCATCATTCACATTAATGGCAATGACTTTCCAGTCGGGTTCCCCTTCCTCAATCATAGCCAATATGCCTAGAACTTTCACGCCAATTATTTCACCTCTTGCACATACCTTGCTTCCAATTTCGCACATATCAATTGGGCCATTGTCACCACAACAGCCAGTAGGTTTATCATTGTGCCCTGAGTCTTTCCAAGTGTAAGGGATGGCACCACAGTTCCAGATATATCCTTTATACGGGAACAAATTTGCAACATAATGAAAATTTCCTTTATTCACATATTGTTTAATGGGGTTTAAAGGGTCGTTTGTAGCAATCTGCAGTTTTGCATTAGACCAGTCTGGTACTTCAACTACCATGTGGAACTCATCCTTACCTGCAAAAATTGGAATAACAAGCAATGGAGATATATATTGTATTTTCTCATTTTTGAGGAGGGCTTCGTACTCCAGAGAGAAGGGTGCAGCGCTCTCCTAGGTGCTGAGGCTGCTCATGGTGCGGGAGTCCAGCCGCTGCCACCGCTGCCCACACCGTGGCCGCAGAGCCACCAGCTGGCATGCAGTGCCAACTGACAAGGTGAGAGCCCTGTGCCTGCACACTGCGAGCACTCTATACCACCTTTTTAAAAAAATCCAATAATCTGTTGATGGATATGTAGGTTGATTCCATAACTTTGCTATTGTGAATGGTGCTGCAATAAATGTAAGAGTGAAGGTGTGTAAATTAGTTCAACCATTGTGGAAGACAGTGTGGTGATTCCTCAAGAACCTAGACTTAGAAATTCCATTTGACCCAGCAATCCCATTACTGGTATATATCCAAAGGACTATAAATCGTTCTACTATAAGGATACATGCACAAGAATGTTCATTGCAGCACTGTTTGCAATAGGAAAGACCTGGAACCCACCCTAATGTCCATCAATGATAGACTGGACAGGGAAAATGTGGCCCATATACACCATCAAATACTATCCAGCCATCAAAAACGATGAGTTCGTGTCCTTTGTAGGGACATGGAGGAACCTGGAAACCATCATTCTCAGCAAACTGACACAAGAACAGAAAATCAAACACTGCATGTTCTCACTCATAGGTAGATGTTGAACAATGAGAACACATGGACACAGGGAGGGGAGCATCATACACTGGGGTCTGTAGGGGAGAAATAGGGGAGGGACAGCGGGGGGCGGTGTGGGGATTTGGGGAGAGATAGCATGGGGAGAAATGCCAGATATAGGTGATGGGGAGGAAGGCAGCACATCACACTGCCATGTGTGTACCTATGCAACAATCTTGCATGTTCCTCATGTGTACCTCAAAACCTAAAATGCAATAAAAAAATTGAAGAAAAAAAGAAAGAGTGAAGGCGTCTTTTTGATATAACAATTTCTCTTCCTTTGGGTAGATACCCAGTAGCGGGAGTTGTTTAGTCACCTGGTAGTTCTATTTTTAGTTATTTGAGAAAAGGAAATAGTTCTACACTGTTGGTGGGAATGTAGATTAGTATCACCTCTATGGAAAATAGCTGGAGATTTCTCAAATAGAACTTCCTTTAGTATTTAATAGGCTTCTGACCTAATTGCTCTGGTCATTTCTGTAGTCAGATATTTAGTAATAGAGATCAGAGTCATAATCCTTGAGTTTGGAAAGTGGATATTTGAGCATAGGTACCAGTTTATGTGCAGCTGGCCATAATTTTCTGCCCTACTTTTGTTTTGAAACAAAAATATCTTAGATTATCTCACTAACATATATGACTAGCTAGGTCTTGATTCTTTGCCTTTTCTTGAAGCAAAGCTTCCACTAGGGATACCCATTGTGAGCTATATCCATAGTGGATGCTTGCCAAACTGTAAAATCAACTGTCAGGCAATGTTGGAAGGGAAATTATGTATTATTTTCCTAATACTCGCAACTATTCTGCCCTATTGAGGCTGCTGTCATCTTGGCTGACTGTATGATTGAGGGCCTTATATCACCTTTATCTTTCCTGCCTGGGTTTATGGGAGCAGTTTATAGACAGAAGAATGCCTCATGACACTATGTCGACCAACAAAATGGGTACCTGAACTGTTTAAGGCATTGTACCAGGCATCATCCCCTTTCATTGCTGTTATTTCAATAGCAGCTGAAGTTTGAGCTGCTTTATAAGATTTTTATAAAGGTCTATTGGGAGAAAATACGAAGACAGGCCCAGGCATTTATAGAAAGGCTTTATTTTGTATCCATTTTCACACATCATCCAGACAAACCATGAATTTTACTTTTCCAATTTTCATATAAAACTACATACACCGCACTGTACATGTAAAACAAATTTGGAAAGGAGCCTCAAGCTGGCCTCTGAAATTGTGTAAGCAATTATCACATTTTTGTGCGCAAATGCAGTAATTATATGTGTAATTTGGCAGCTGGGTTTGAAAATTTGGCCTTAAATGGAACATAGACAGGAAAAATAAATGTTGGAAAATGCCAATATTTTATAAAGATTTTGAATCAAATAATGGTGGAATTATTGCAAGCCATCTTAATTTTTAATTATAATGATCATTACACAATATACAATAATTTTTTGAGGGAGAAAAGAACTATAGATCAATTGCCCATAGTTTTTGTCAGAAAAAAATGCCTAATTTCTTTGGGAGGATAGATAATTGTATTTTTCAGAGGTTATGGTACATATTTCAAAGGCTTTTTTTTCTTAAAAAGAAAAGATGGTGATTGCCTAGTAGTTCAAGTTCTATGACATATTTTACTATGGGAAGAATAGAACTCTTTGTACTGATTACTTTAGAGGAAAAATAGTGTTAAGTCTGTGCTTATATTTGAGCTAGTAATCTTAAATTAGATAAAGCTTTCTTATAAGCATTTAAGCTTTGGAATATAAGATTATAGCCCAAATGAAGAGTAATTTAGATTTATTTGATCTAGATTTAAATTGAACTTACATAGTAGAATCATGGTTTTTATATTGTCATCAAGATTGACTCTAATGCATGTGAT
Source organism: Callithrix jacchus (assembly GCF_049354715.1). Classification (NCBI taxonomy): domain Eukaryota; kingdom Metazoa; phylum Chordata; class Mammalia; order Primates; family Cebidae; genus Callithrix; species Callithrix jacchus. The sequence continues at coordinate 56,588,890 of NC_133518.1, forward strand.
TTTTCATGTGGTTAGGAGGACTAGGAATTGGATTTAATATAAGGATGGGTGTGGAGTAGTATCTTCTATTCCTAGCAGCGTAATGGAAAGGTTGGTTTTGCAGGCTCTGTAGTCAGCAGCCTGGATTCCAATCCTGGTCCTACTACTCTATTAGCCCTTTCTGCACCCCAGTTTCCTTATTTGGTAAAATGGGAGGGGTAATGTGTCCACCAAATAGAGGTTTTGTCGGGACTGAATGAGATAATCATCTAAAGCAATTTGTACAGTATCTGGCACTGATAAGACCTCAAACATGGCAACCTTTTTTTTTTTTTAAATCATCATTTGCTTTCTAGTGTTTAAATTGCAATCATGACTAAGTGATCAGGACAGATTTTGCAACTCAGAAATGCAATCTGAGGGGACGAGAAAGCCAATTAATGACCCAAGTATGTGGAAAGTTCTCGAGGAATTGAGGTTCTTCATGATGAGGTAGTGGCCCCAATAGAGTGATAAAGGAAGAAGACAGTGTGGGCTGAGCTCAGTTGTGGAATTTTATTTCAATTCTGTATCTAGCAATTAGAGCCTTCTAGGCCCATGCTAAGCTAGGGTATAAAGAAAGATTAAGCAAGTCTCTCTCTAGGAGCCTACAATCTTTAGAAGGAATTAGATAAGTATGCAAATGGTTATAATGCGTGATGCAATACAGTCCGGGGGATATGAACAAACAAGATGCCAGGGGCATCGTTAAAAAAATGGAGGGGAGGAAGGATATGTAGATATTTCTTTCTTCACTAAGATCATGCAAGTTTTCTTACAACAGGTCACTTTTGAAGTAGGCATTGTAAGATTGTAAAGTTTTTGGTTAAGCAGATATAATCAAACTGGGGAGGAATTCCAGGTGAAGAAAATTGGAGAGGAGAGAGGGCGCACCCAAGAATACCTGGGGCTTCCAAAACTTGGCAAGGAGTCATGGACACAGGCCACTAAGAGATGCCTGGCTGTATTTGGAGAGCCTTTAAATGATATGGTGAGAAGCCTGCTTCAATTTCATAAGCAGCAGGCAGATTTTAAAGAGGAGTGTCTTGATTAGATCTGTATCATGCCTTAGATAATCACTTTGAGATCTTGTTAAAACGCATATTCCTGTCCCCCTCTCCTAGAGATTCTGATTCAGTAGGTCTAGGATGGAGCCCCAGAATTTGCATTTCCAACAATGTCACATGTTACACTGATACTGTGGGTTCACAGAATGCATCATGAATAGCACTGCCTTCCAGAATTTTTTGTTTGCATGCCCATTAGTAAAATAATTTTGAATGTGTATCCTCACTATATGTATTTTTACTCATTTGCAAATTATAGACAAACTACTATGTCAATATCTATTATGCATATCATAAAACCTATACCAATTATAACCCTAAAAGGCTGAGCAGGCTGGATGCGGTGGCTTACGCCTGTAGTCCCAGCACTTTGGGAGGCCAAGGAAGGAGGATCACGAGGTCAAGAGATGGAGACCGTCTTGGCCAACATGGTGAAACCCTGTCTCTACAAACAACACAAAACTTAGCTGGGTGTGGTGGCATGCACCTGTAGTTCCAGCTACTCGGGAGGCTGAGGCAGGAGAATTGCTTGAACCTGGAGGCAGAGGTTGCAGTGAGCCGAGATTGTGCCACTGCACTCCAGCCTGGTGACAGAGAGAGACTCCGTCTCAAAAAAAAAAAAGGCTGAGCTAATGATAATCATTGTTTTATTTTTATTATTAATGACACAAAAGGTTTTATCTCACTAAAATTATAATGATATTTGAGTATGCATCACTATTTTCCAAAATTTTCTTTAAAAATCTGTCATACATTCAAATGTGTTTCTCAATTCAGTTTTTCAGCATTTGGTTACAATGGTTTTTGCAACTATAAAATGTGTCTGACAAAGACACACACATCCAGATGGAAGGATTTCCTTACTGGGTGTTTTAACTAATTCCTGTTTACCAATTTTGAGAACCCTCATGATAAATTTGGCTAGTAGATTTCCATTTTCCTTGATGTCAATCAGTTCTTGCAAATAATTAGGCAGTATTGCTCTTTTATAGTTATCAAAATGGCTTTAAATTCCACGGAAGTTTTTTGTTTAGAAGAATGATAAGCTGGTTTAAAAATCTTGTTTCCAAATTTTTAGAATGTACTAATAGGAGATTTAAAAAAACTTATGATGATTGCACTTATCTTGGTTTTACATCCAAATTACATAACAATGGAAACATTTCTACATATCTTTCCAGAATACTCTGTCAGTAGCATGAGTCTCCTTAGAAAGGCAATTCTTTCTATTCTTTCTAATTTGCTTTCATCTTGAAGGGATAGGCTACTTTTTTAAACTTTTTTTTCCATACCAATAGCTGGTTTTAATATTTTTAGAGGACCGACTATAATTTTAAAAAAAAGAGTTCCAAAAAATGTAACAGAATTTCCAGCAATGATTATTTCTAAAATGTAAAGATTTGAAACATAATTTATACAAATAGAAAAACCAGAAGGATTTATTCTTCCTTTCTCTTTTTTAAAAAAATCCAGACAATTTGTCGCAAGAAAGATGAGCGTGTGATAGCAGCTCAGCTTCAGTCACCCTCGGAATCGCTGTCCCTCCTCATAGGGTCAGAGTGCCGTACTGAGGACAGCAACACGTCTTCAGTCGGCTTCTTAGGGTTCTCCTCGACGTCTGACTTAATTGCCCTTGATTCAGGCAGTTTCCACTCCAATTCATCTCTTGTCAGGTTCATGCTGCCAAACACCAGAGGACCGATAAACTGAGCCTTGATATCTCCTTCAGGTAAACAAATATTGTGGGCAGATTCCCATCAGGATAATTGGGTGTGCAGGTTGTTGAAATGGCTTTGATAAATTTGACACCAGGAAACTTCCTGGCAAGTCCACTGAGGTGCTGAGTTATCAGGGCCCAGAGGGAAATTCTTTGTAAAGGTGCAAGATGACCCACAAGCCCTCACAGGCTTTGGTAACTTCTTGAAAATAATCCTTTCTGAGATCTCCAAAACTTCTCCAAATTTATTCTTCAGTTTCATTGCTTTCCACTCAGCCAGTCCTTGCCACCTGTATATTTCAATAGCACATTCCTCCTCCTCATTAAACTCGTCTTCATGATCCTTCAGCTCTTCCAAAGTCCTGTCTTCATATGTTGTCATCACTGACTGCTGGAGGATGCACTGTTCCTCTTCCGCCTCCTTTTCAATTCTTTCTGACTTTTCTTGGGGGGCAAGATACCTTTTTTGCTTAAGATGTTATTCCACTCAGTGTCTGCTTTGGGGTCCTGTATCTTGTTTCCAAAGGGTCAAGCCAGTTGCTCCGCCATGTTTATTAATATTTTAAAAATCCTTGAGAGGTAGCATGCTATGGATAGCCCTGTTGTAATCACAGATAAGGTTAGCATATTTGGAACACTTGTCTATTTTGTAAATATATGTTTTCAGTTATTTTTAATACTTTGCCCCAAGCAAGCATCTGTGCTGTAGAAAATACATCCATAAGTAAATAATTAACAATTAACTAAATTAATTTAACTATTAACTATATTTTAAAGTTAAAAAAAATAAAATTAACTAAATTGATGACATCCTGCAGTATTTTGTGTACTTTTGGCTCCAGTTCCTTAGCTGCAAATGCTTGCCTGTATATAGCAGGATGTCACATGTGATCTGTCTCAGGAAACTTAGCCAAATCCTTTTAAAATTTTGGTCAAAGGAGTTGCTCTGTCACACAGCTTTACTGATAAAGAAGTTATTTACTGCTGGGAATAAATCTTATCTGCATATTTTACCTTTGGCATTTTGAAAAAAGTTCAGTTCTTTATATATTTCATTATTGAAACACAACCTAGTGAAAAATCGTATGCTGAGATTTGGTAAAAAAAAGCAATATTTGGACCCATTCAAACTACATAACAAACTTTGTAAGATAGTAGAATTTGTCCAAATTCTTGATTAAAAATAAATCTCAGGAATGGTTTCTATAAATCTTATGAAAATGGTTTCAAATTTTACTGAAATTCCTTGTTTGAAAGATTTTAAACTGGTTAAAAAATTCTATATTTGTTGACAAAGGTGTCCATTTTAGTTTGTACTAAATTATTTTGCACATATTATTTTAACATTCACCAAAACAAATAATTAGAATTTCATAATAATATGTAGCCTTTTGATTTTCACTGTTAAAAGGAAACTTTACATGTTTAGTGAAAGTTTTTAAAGTAAAAGGTTAAGTTTTACTTAAACATATTTGAAAAAATTGCACAGGCTTATTTCTATGTTTTAAAGCATATTATTTTTCATTTTTCTTATTTTTGAAGTAACTTGTTAATTGTGATTGGTTCATGTTATCATTACCATGATTGTAAAGCATAGTTCTGTATATGTATACCATAATCATTAATCAATATATCAAAATGTAATATACACATAGGATAAAACTGTTAATGAAAATATATGTAAATCCATATTTTAAATGGCCTTCTAGATAATTTTGAATTTTTAAAGGCTAATTTCTTGTTGCTGATTTTATCTTATAGTGTGTTAGATGAAGACTTTATACTAGAGGTAGTAAATAGATTGGATAGTAAATAGATCCAAGAAACAATACAGTTTTCCGGAAACAACCAAGAAATAAAATACATGTCTGATCTCAAGGAGCTTTAAATTATGTAAAGAGACAGGTTGTATTCTCATGAAGCCATTTTAGGAGAGTTACGAAGCTATGGATCAATGATTTGGGCAGGACTGTAAACTGAGGAGGATATAGGCTTGCTTTTCCCATGGAATCACTTGCTCCTTGATGAATGAAGCTGTGGCAGAGTGATTAATTTCTGTTGACTAAGTCAGCGTCATCCAGCTTAATAACTAGAGGAGAATATAGTAAGACCCAAGCACTTTAATATGAATGAGATTTAAGATATTTAATACCTTCTAGGGTTTTTGTGAGGACTAATGCCTACCACATTGCCAGCATATTGTATGTGCTCAGCAATTAGTAGTTACTATTAATGACAGGATTAGCAGGCGGGGTTGGGATGTGGGAGGGAACAGCCTTGTGTGTACTCTGAGGTGGTGTGTGGTAGAGAAAGGGCTAAAGACATTCTGAATCTATTTTAGGATATTATGCAGTTCTGTGAGAATGGGTAAAATGCATAAAGTATACTCATAAGGATGTATGTGCCTTATCTAGGGGAATTGAAAAAAAATGACTGTTACAGAAGGAAATACTTATGCCACTAGTAAGCATAATTAGGGAAAGTGGGTTTTAAGAGGAGTTGAACTTTGAGTTGAGAGATAACCAAAGAAGTCTGGTGAAATTTAGAAGAGAGAGAAGTTAGGAAATATTCCATATGGGAACATTGACATAAAAAAGTAGGTCATGAATAAAAACGTGAACTCCTTCAGTTTCTGTGTTTTTTTGAAAGTAAAATGGTACATAATTCCACACTTGCAAACAAAATTCTCATTTACTGTCTAAACACACACACACACACACATTTAGAGTTAGAGACAGGGTCTCCCTCTGTCACCAAGACTAGAGTACAGTTGCATGATAATGGCTCACTATAACCTCGAACTCCTGGGCCCAAGTGATCCTTCCACCTCAGCCTCCTAAATAAGACTACAAGCGAATGCCACCATGCCCAGCTAGTTTAAAAAAAAATTTGTAGAGATGAGTTCTGGCTCTGCTGTTCAGGCTGGTCTCAAACTTCTGGCCTCAAGTAAGCCCTGCTCTTCTGCTTCTCAAAGTGCTGGAATTACTGGTGTGAGCCACCGTGCCTGACCCTAAACCCATATGTATTAAATGCCCACTATGTGCAAGTCTTTGTCCTAGGCACTGGGAAACAGCAGTGAGCAAAATAAATAGTATCTGCTCACATAAAGTTTACATTCTACAGGGGGCAATAGACAAAAAGATAAGTGATAAACAGAGAAGAGAAATAAAAGTAGGATCAGCGTTTTGAGTATAGCCTAAGTGTGTGTGTGTGTGTGTGTGTGTGTGTGTGGTGTAAACATATCTTAGATTTCCTCAAATACAGAGCCTGAGATACATCTTGCATTCTTTTTTTAATTGCATTTTAGATTTTGGGGTACATGTGAAGAACATGCAAGATTATTGCATAGGTACACACATGGCAGTGTGATGTGCTGCCTTCCTCCCCATCACCTATATCTGGCATTTCTCCCCATGCTATCTCTCCCCAACTCCCCACCCCCTGCTCTCCCTCCCCTATTTCCCCCCTACAGACCCCAGTGTGTGATGCTCCCCTCCCTGTGTCCATGTGTTCTCATTGTTCAACACCTGCCTATGAGTGAGAACATGGGTGTTTGATTTTCTGTTCTTGTGTCAGTTTGCTGAGAATGATGGTTTCCAGGTTCATCCATGTCCCTACAAAGGACATCAACTCATCGTTTTTGATGGCTGCATAGTATTCCATGGTGTATATGTGTCACATTTTCCCTGTCCAGTCTATCATTGATGGGCATTTGGGTTGATTCCAGGTCTTTCCTATTGTAAACAGTGCTGCAATGAACATTCATGTGCATGTGTCCTTATAGTAGAATGATTTATAATCCTTTGGCTATATACCCAGTAATGGGATTGCTGGGTTTAATGGAATTTCCATTTCTAGGTCCTTGAGGAATTGCCACACTGTCTTCCACAATGGTTGAACTAATTTACACTCCCACCAACAGTGTAAAAGTGTTCCTATTTCTCCACATCCTCTCCAGCATCTGTTGTCTCCAGATTTTTTAATGATTGCCATTCTAACTGGTGTGAGGTGGTATCTCAATGTAGTTTTGATTTCCATTTTTCTAATGACCAGTGATGATGAGCATTTTTTCACATTTTTTGGTCTCATGTATGTCTTCTTTTGTAAAGTGTCTGTTCATGTCCTTTGCCCACTTTTGCATGGGCTTGTTTGTTTTCTTCTTGTAAGTCTGTTTGAGTTCTTTGTAGATTCTGGATATCAGCCTCACATTCTAAAAATTTTAGGAGATGCAATTCCAGGGCAGCAAAAGTAGAGGGAAAGGGAACGTAAAGCAGAGATCAGAGAAGCAAATAAAAGGTGGCGCAATTTGGAACTGGTCACAGCCCCAGAAGGAATAGTTGGTTGCTTGGTCACTAAGGACATTTCCAGAGAGGCTATATGGACCTTTGTGCTTTAAAACTGTCTGCTGAGTGAGGAAAGGAAGGCAATTTATGTTGCTTTCTTCCCATCTTTTGTTTCTCACTGATCAAAGCTTCCCAAACATGATGTTCCACTTCGGGTTTGTGTTATCTGATCTCTCTGGGAAGCTACTGGGGAGGCCAGAACCTTCATGGACCAAGTTGGTTTGGACCTGGACTCAGGAGCTTCAGAGGGGCTGACTCTTTCTGCACAAGGAAAGCTGATTCAGCCAGCAGAGCTGGCTGAAGATGAGCAGATGAAGGTGACAACCAGGGCTTTGATCACAAGAATTGCAGAGCTTTCGTTTCATTTGGTGGAGCTACTCCACCTTGGAGTTAGGGCAAATAGCTGATGTCTGGGAACAGGTAGGACAGAATGAATCTGAGGAGGCACATAAATTGGGTCTGGCATATCAGTTCTTTTCTATATGGTGGCCAGACCTTTCTGATAAGGTGCTACTTGAGCAGAGTTCTGAAGTAAGTGAGAAGGCCAACAAAATGGAAATTTATTCTAGGCAGAGGGTATCTCAAGTGCAAAGAGCTTGAGGAAAGAATAGAAGGTGGGAGCATAGAGTATTTGAGGAGCAGAAAGGAAGCCAGTGTGGCCAGATTGGAATAAATGAGGACAAGGGTGGTAGAAGATGACGTCAGAAAGGCAATGGGGTCCGAGCTCATGAAGGGCTTTCTGGGCCATTTGGCTTTTTATTCAAGCGAGGTAGAAGTCACTGGAGAAGTCAAAGCAGAGGAGTGACATGGAATGATTTTTTTTGTTTATTTGAAACAGAGTCTCTCTTTGTCACTGAGGCTGGAGTGCAACGCGGTGATCTCACCTCACTGCAACCTCTGCCTCCCAGGTCCAAACTATTCTCCTACCTCAGCCTCTTGAGTAGCTGGGATTACAGGTGCCCACCACCCAAGCTGGGCTAATTTTTGTATTTTTAGTAGAGATGGGGTTTTACCATGTTGACCAGGCTGGTCTTAAACTCCTGATCTCAGGCAGTCCACCCACCTCGGCCTCCCAAAGGGCTGAGATTACAGATGTGAGCCACTGCACCCAGCCCTGACTTATGTTTTTAAAGGAACATTCTGGCTTTTAGTAGGATAGGTTATAGCTGGGTAAAGGGGAAGCCTAGGAGACCAGCTTTGAGACTCTAGGATCAGATGGTGCCTGTTGAGATAGGGAGACAATGGATTCTGGTTATATTAAATTATGGTTGTTGGTGTGAAAGAGAGAACTTGTGGATGATTTTAAGAGTCTTGGCCTGAGCAACTTGAAATAGAGAAATGAGTCTCACTAAGGCCAAGTTCATTTCTTTTGATAGGAACTTAATCTATTTTGCTAATAAGAAGCTGTCGCTGAGCAGGATCTTCCACTGTAAAATATTCAGAGTTGAATTTACACATAATGCATAATATGTTCAATTAATTTGTGTTTTAGATCCACTGGGTATACGTCAATTGAAATTTAAAATTTTTATTATGCATTAAATTTGGTTATAGTATCTCTATTAAAGAAAAAGCCAGAATTTAGCCCTAAAAGAAATTGCCTAAGTGGTGGCAATTAGTGCGTGGTGTGTGTGTGTGTGTGTGTGTGTGTGTGTGTTGAGGGATGATGAAATGAATTTATTTTTAGTAGCCCTACTGTGAAAGGCAGGCAGGAGTTCCCCATACAGTATTTTAGATTGCTTAAGATGTTGTCATGCCAGTTTTCATTGTTATGGATGCTAAACACTTTAAGAATATCTCTGGCTCATACAAAAGGTCCTGAATATTTCAAAGATTTATGAAACAAAAAGGCTTCCTAGATGTCTGTGAAACAACACTGATGGCTTCAACGAATGCAACGGTAAGCATTTCTTACCGCACCTGGAATGCAGTTACCTGGTTGCTTTTTGTTCCATTAACAAGTTGTGAAAAAGTCTTGATGGAGCTTTTAGCTGTAAAACATCTTAGAGTATAATCTGTTTTTAGAAGATTAATTCCATCTGAAATAGAGAAGCAAATGATAAACAGCTTAAAAGACACCAGAGAAATAGATCGTGTTACAGTTGAGGACAATAATATTGTTCCACATTTAAGAAAATTTTTAGGAAGAGAAAAAAAAATCTGAGAAGAACAATGAGTTGAGCTGTGTTTATTGGATGAAATTAGTTTGGATATTTTTGCAAAGATGTGTTAAAGGGGAGGGAATAATTAGGACTTTTCTCAGCTAAAAGAAAAAAGAAAAGATGTAGAAAATGTTATTATGAAAACATTTTTGGTTTCTGTAATTATTTGAAAGCTCCCTTTACACCCTAAAAACAAAAGCAATCCTCCAAACTTTAAATTTATGACTTATTTATTTATTTATATTTAAATTTGAACTTTCTGAACAGAGTGACCGCAAACTCTAGTGAATCCTGATGTCTAGTCAAGAACGATACAGATGATATTTCATTGGCAGAAGTTCTACTTGGGACAGACAAATAGTTTAATGATAAAGAGATAAATAATTTGATGTGTTCTCTGAATCTGAAGGGAATATGGTTAGATGACAAAATTTTATTGTGTTTCTTTAATAACAGAGGTCAATGTGCAACATCAGTTATCAGCAACATCAGTAAGAAGGAAGTACCACATCAGCTGGAACTCACTACAGCTGAACAGGAAAAACGGATCCAGGTTTTAGTGCAGCTCAGGGCATACTGTGAATGATTAGCAAATGTGGATACCCAGTATGCCTTGTGGAAAGACACACTTGATGATAAATAACACTCTTTAGAGTTTTAGACAGACAGGCTCAGGGAGAGATATGCTGTTTACCCAAAGGGTAGTAGCATATGACATTTACCACCCCAAGGAGATGTTGCAGATGGAAAATATTATCAATTCCAGAGGAATTTTTAGATACATTTATAGATGATACACATGAATGTTTGAGTGCTTCTGGGACATTCCAGCATCTTTGGACTTTCTCTTAATTCACTAGTCATCCTTTGATAGTGAACCCAATGTACCATTAATGAGGCCTTAATGTCATATCTTTTATGTCCTAATTTTAGGAAAACCTGATATAATGAAGTAGTCAAACATTTATTTTTGCAGAGGATTAGGCCAGGCCATGATAAGTAAGAAATAAAAGGCATTTTCTTGTACAGATTGCTATTATCTGGTAAATAATCATAGCAATTATTATGCTTCCCTAGGCGACATGAGTCCTGGTTGAAATGGCATGACATTAACAGTAACAACACATATTTCTTTGGTTTTCCTCTCATTTATAATATGCAAGACCTTTACTTCTGGAAAAGGTCCTGCATTTATTGTTGGGAGCCCCACATGGTTTCTGATGAGTACCACATATGGCCCCCATTTTCTTACCCTGCTTCTCTGGCCTCCTTCTGCTTAGGCCTCCATTCCTCTGACATTTCACTGGGCCCACAGCTGAGCTGCTCTTTGTGGGTTCCACCTTTGTTGCCAAGCATCATTGCTGTTGATGTTGGGAGTTCTTAGGTGGCAATGGTGCTTCATACTTCCTTGAGTTCTTAGGGTGCCAGAGCCACATCATATTCCCGGAAGAAGCAGATAGAATGTTTCTCTCCGAATTTTGGGTTATACCATGAAATAGGGCTATTTGTGCCAATTGTCTTAAAACAGCTCTACTGTGTTAAAAAGCTCAATTGTCTTAAAGAGCTCTAGAGCAAGAGCTTCACTCCCTGTTCTCTTCCGTAGCTTTCCCTCCCTGATTCTTTCTCCTTTCTCTCCCCTTCTCCCCATCCCCCATCACCACAAATGCAAGTGAATTTTGTGGGGACTGGGGGTGGAGGAAAGTGATGGTAGGGTGAACAAATCCAGGTGACAATTCGTAGCTCAGAATCACTCCTTCCTCCAATAACCACTGTTATCAGACAGTCATGCATATCTGATTCCTTTTACCCTTGGGATGAAGTTATCTTAGTTCTTATAAATAGACTCAAAGTTGGCCTACTTGATCAGGCCTGCAACCATGCTCAAACATTATAGGCTGATGTCTATTAATAATAATTTACATTTGAATCTCATCACAAAGCATATCCATACACACTATCTCACTTTTCTAATAAGAGCTGAGGATTTTTTGGACATTTTACAGATAAGGACACTGAAGTTCAGAGACGTTAAATGATCAGGGTCGTAAGGCTTAGGCTTTGCATGCAGATTTCATAGCATAGTGTGGTATGTATATTTCACAATTCACTGGCCTTCACTAACTGGTAAAAGGAAAGTATATATACATTTTTTGAAGATATTTTTCTTGGCTCCTCCTGACCTCCTATCTATTTTGGAACAACTACTCTCCAGTCCTGTTGCATAGCTCTCCACCTGGGATATGTGTTCATTGAATTTTTGCTTAAAAAATAACAGGTCTTTTAATTTCCTCTCTTTCTAGTTCTCCACATGAATCCTGCACCCAGTCATAGAGAATTGTGTGCAATCTTCTGAATGCCCCATGCCTCTTTCACCTTTGTGACTTTACACATGTGTCTTAGATTGGGTTCCCTGAAAACAAACTCTGAGATGGAGAATTGCATGCGGAGTGCTATTGGGAGAGTCACTCACAAAGAAGTGAGAAAAAAAGATTGTAAGGAATTGAGGAAGGAGAGATTGTAAGGAAGGCAGGATTGAGCAGAGGAAGGAGCTGATGTGCAAGGTGGTTGCAACTGAGATCTTAGACAGTCCTACAGGGAAAAAAACCTTGGAGCTAGACGGTTCCCTGGCTGAGGCTGAGAGAAATTCCCAGTCAGGAACAAAGAGGTGAGCAGTCAGCATCTGCTATTACCAGCAGCCAGGCGATAAGTGAGTCAGCCTTGAAAGTATCAGTGAAAATATCCACTACACATATTATCTTTCCACTTTAATGTCCTTACTCAGCTTAATTGTTCAAATTCATGCCATATTTTGCTTGTTTAATATTTGAATCATTTTTTTCTTATACTACTAATTTTTCTTGGAGTTTCTAGTTGACATTCTTTCCTCCTCTCCACCATGAGAAAATAAACATATGTTTGAATTTAATTGCTAAGCTCAACTGGCTCCTTTATTTTAAAATGACTACAATGGAATATACTTTCTTCTTGAAGATATTTTTCTTGGCTCCTCCTGACCTCCCATTCTACTTTGGAACAATTGTTCTCTAGACCTGTCGTACACTTCTCCACCTGGGGTATGTGTTCACTGAATTTTTGCTTTAGAAATAATATTTCTCAGATTCCATGTCTTCTTCTTCCTTGTGTTTCTGTTTATAGCCTCAAGTTATTTTTTACAAAGGATTCATGGAGGTAAGGTTTTTGTCTAAAAATGTATTTGTTTTGCCTTTACTTACTATTTTGGACTGAATATAATTCTATGTTCAAATAATTTCTACTCCTAACTTTAAAGGGTTACTCCATTGTCTTCTAGCAGCTAATGTTGCTGATGAGAAGCCCGATGCCTTTGTGCTTCTCCTTCCTATGTAGACAACCTGTTTTTTTCAGGTGACTATTTTTGGATCTTCATATTGTCCTCAGTGATCTGAAACATCAACTTATCACTAGAGACAGTTCTTCTTAATGTCATCCTGTTGGCATTTTGTGGTTGCCTTTAAGCTCATGCCTTCTGTCATTTTTTAGCTGTGGAAATTTGCCTCCAATGTTTCCTTTTCTTTATTTTCTTACTTTCTTCTTATTTTTTAAAAATTATACTTTAAGTTTTGGGGTACATGTGCAGAATGTGCAGGTTTGTTACATAGGTATACACATGTCATGGTGGTTTGCTGCACCCACCAACCCATTATTTACATTAGGTATTTCTCATATCTCATATCTCTTGGATCTCCTCAACTGAGTCTGTGTTTGTTTCCCATTTCTTTCTTTTTTTTTCTCAGTGTTTTGGGAGATTTACTCTTCTTCCTCCCATACTTTCTATCAATTTTTTAATGGCAATTATATTTTTAATTGACAAAATCTGCTATTTCTCATTGCTCCTTTTTATGACAATCAATTCTTGTTTTACAAATACAGCTTTTCCACAACTTATGGCAAAAGATCTGGCCAGTCTTTGCCTGTGGGGGTTATAAAATATGATAATTAATATTATATGATGACATTGCTTAGAGCTATCCTGTTCATATATCAAATAAGTTGTTCATTTTTACTAATACGACTGGATAAATGCTTGCATTCATATTGGGGTACCAAGTCTACTCAGCCTCATTAGATAGAAACCTTGCTTTTCATTTATTTGGTGTCTCTCCAGATGAGATAGGGGAGGGTTCTGTGCATAGTTGGGATGGATACAGTAAGGGATATTGGCTTATTAATTATCTCTGAGAATTTGTGAGCAACCCTTGGAAATATCCAATATTAGTGTAAATTTTAGAGTTTATTGAGAAATATGCTCGAAGACAATATTCAACTTTGAAATTTTGAGAAAGAAGTAGCAGACATATAGACATGAAGATGAAAACATTTATTAAATTTAAACATTAAATGTAAGGGCAAAATGAACATTACTCCTTAATCTTATAAACTGCAAAATAAGATAAATCAAGTCCAGTAACTTCAAGTTGACACCAAAGTCAGGTTTCCTTTCTTTCCCTTTCCTAGGACCCATCATATTAATGTATATATGGACCCAGCATCATCATTATGCATGTTTTCTATTTCACCACGATGCTTTCTTTAGCATTAGTTCCATGATTGGATTTTGAAATATAGAGGAATTGATCACAAATTTTAAATTAAAAAAAAAAACAAATAGACAGCAGGTATGACAACATTTCCCAAGTTTAGAGAGGTCTTGAACTTGCCACGTGCCAATTTCTCAGGCACATTTAAAACGCTTTCAGCTTAACTATTGCAAGGCCAAACACTACAGTTCTGTCCCATCCATCTTTAGAATACAGGAAACAGATCAATATTTGAGCTGCTCGAATCTATAAGCAAACCTTTCAAAGAAGCCTAGTACAAGGAAGAACAATTCTTTAATTAGTCTCATAACCCTTTAGAAACTGATTTTGGTATAAGTATTCACTATATACAGTTTTTTTGGTCTTTATTAATGGTTTGTGATAGGGTAAGTGTACAGATTTGTGCCTTACTAAGAAAAGTCCAATTGCACATATTTTGTTTAAATTAATAAAGAACTGTAGGGAGAATGGGGGTTGAAGGATTAGGTAATAAATAAGAGAAACAGATGCAGATGAAATACGACTTCCTTCGTGTTGTGTATTTCAGGGAATCTTTAATTCACCTGAATATGACTATGAGTTATGCTTAGAGTATTGTATTAGAATTCCTAGTAGAAAGGGATTTAAATATACATGTAAAGTTAAATATGGTTCGACAGTAAAATATTGATTGCTTACCACAAACAATGCAGCGTGGTATCTAACACTTGTTTTCCTTGTGGAACATAATAAGGTAATTAATTTATCTCTAGCTGAGTTTTATTTGTGAAATTTCCTTGTATGTGAAACAGATTTAAATGTATTTTGTGTGTGTCTCAAATAGCTATTTGTGCAATAATAACCATGTACAGTTTGTGGTGGCACTTTAATCATCACCACCTTAAAATGGCAATACTTTCTTTCTTTAAATAGTAAAATACAAGGCTCAGTAGTAAAATAGCAGTCTGGATATAAAAGCTAATGACTAATAGGAGAGTTCTGACCCTCTGAATTGCGTTTACTGTTCACCAATGATTATGTCATTAGGAATGAATTAGATAGTCAATGAGGTGAATCTTCAAATCAAAGCTGCCAGTTTGAAATTTTCAATAATCTGTTCACTTGTAGGATTAGGATAGTATTTAACGACCATTAGTGTTCTATTGCTGGGGTTATGTGGCCATGAGAAACAGTTTTCTTATGGCATCATTTTTTTTTTTCTCTCTCTCTCTCTCACACATTTTTTTCTTTTAGAGTAACCATTTTTTTTAAAACCGTGAGTTCTCTGATTATTTACTCTTGATGTGAACAGCAAGGCAGAACCAAAATAACATGCTATTTACTATATGGAAACATCACAGGAGAGCAAAGAGTGGTGGAGTCAAGTAGAGGTCAGAGGACTGTCCTAAAGAGTGAATGTTCCAGAAATGTTGATGGCTGATGAGTCTTGCTTCTGCCTCTGCTTCGTTTGTCTGAGAGCCTTGGACTAGTACCAGTCCTTGGCCTGTTATGAACCTGGATGCATAGCACTAGGTGAGCAGCAGGCAAGCCAGCATTACTGCCTGCTGCTCACCTCCTGTCAGATCATCAGTGGCATTAGATTCTCAGAGGAGAGCGAATGCAATTGTGAACGGCACATGAGAGGGATCTAGGCTGCATGCTCTGCTCCTTGTGAGAATCTAACTAATGCCTGATTATCTGAGGTGGAACAGTTTGATCCTCAAACTATCGCCCCAAGCCCACCCTGTCTGTGGAACAATTGTCTTCCACAGAACTTGTCCCTGCTGCTAAAAATATTGGGGGCCACTGATATAGGACATGGCAAACATGCAATAAATGGCAGCCACTCTTGTAGCTATTAGTCTAGTTTGTACAAATGGTTGCATATCCACAGAAGAATTAATGTTTTTGCAGTAAAAAGAGAGTACACAAAATTAGATCTAAAAATTATTAATGAATTTTCCCAGTAGACAAAACACATTGATAACCATAATGTTCCTTTACATTATTGAGATAGTAAAAACAGTATGCAGAAACAAAGGAATGAGAGACAGAAGCAAGACTCATCAGCCATCAACATTTCTGGAACATTCACTCTTTAGGACAGTCCTCTGACCTCTGACCTCTGATGTCTGGAAAAGTTGTTGTAGTTATTATTATTGGTTGGTTCATCATTTAGTCTTTCTACTTAGAATAAGAGTAGTTTACACATCGCAGTTATAGTGTTATAATATTCTGTGTTTTCTCTGTATTTAACAGTGAGTTTTGTACCTTCAGGTGATTATTTGTTGCTTATTAATATCATTTTCTTTCTGATTAGAGTGCTCCCTTTAGCATTTCTTGTAGGACAGGTGTGGCATTGATGAAATCCCTTAGCTTTTGTTTGTCTGGGAAAGTCTTTATTTCTCCTTCATGTTTGAAAAATATTTTCATCCAATACACTATTCCAGGGTAAAAGTCATTTTCCTGCAGTACTTTAAATATGTCATGCTACTATCTCTTGGCCTATAGGTTTTCCACTGAAAAGTCTGCTGCCAGATGTATTGGAGCGCCATTGTATGTTATTTATTTCTTTTCTTTTTGCTTTTAGGATCCTTTCTTTATTCTTGACCTTTGGGAATTGGATTATTAAGTGTCTTGAGGTTGTCTTCTTTGGGTTAAATCTGCTTGGTGTTCTATAACCTTCTTGTACTTGGATATTGATGTCTTTCTCTAGTTTGAGAAGTCTTCTGTTATTATCCCTTTGAATAAACTTTCTATCCCTATCTTGTTATCTACCTCCTCTTTAAGGCCAATCACTTTTAGATATGCCCTCTTGAGGCTATTTTCTAGACCCTGTAGGTATGCTTCATTGTTTTTTATTTTTTTTTTGGGGGGGTCTCCTCTGAATGTGTATTTTAAAGTAGCCGGTATACAAGCTCACTAATTCTTTCTTCTGCTTGATCAATTCTGCTATTAAAGGATTCTGATGCACTCTTTACTATGCCAATTGTGCTTTTCAGCTCCAGAATTTCTACTTGATTCTTTTAAATTATTTCCATCTCTTTGACAAGTTTATCTGATATTATTCTGAATTCTTTCTCTGTTTTACCTTGAATTTCACTGAGTTTTCTTATTACAGCTATTTGAATTCTCTCTCTGAAATTTCACATATCCCTGTTTCCCAGGATTGTTCCCTGGTGATGCATTTAGTGCATTTCATGAGGTCATGTTTTCCTAAACGGTTTTGATGCTGGTAGATGTTCTTTTGTGTTTGGACATTGAAGAGTTTGGCATTTATTGTAGTCTTTATGTCTGGGCTTATTTATAGATGTCTTTCTTGTGAAGGCTTTCCAGATATTTGAAATGACTTGTGTGTTGTGGTCTAAGCTGCACTTTAGGGGGGCACCCCAAGCCCAGTAACACTGTGGTTTTTGCAGACTTGTAGAGGTACTGCCTTGGTTTTGGGACAGATCTGGGAGAATTCTTTGGATTACCAAGCAGAGACTCTTGTTCTCTTCCCTCGCTTTCTCCCAAACATACAGAGTCTCTCTTTCTGTTCTGAGCCAGCTAGAGGTGGAGCTGAAGTGACACAAATGCTCCTGGGGCCACCACTACTGTGACTACACTGGGTCAGACCTGAAGCCCGTGTAGCACTGGGTCTCACCCAAGGCCTACTGGAGCCACTCTGTGACTACTGCCTATGTTCACTTAAGACTCTGGGGCTCTACAATCAGCAGGTGCAAAATCAACCAGGCCTGTGTCCTTCCTTTCATGGTGGCAAGGACCCCTAGTCCCTGGGTGAGTCCAGAAGTGTCTTCCGGGAGTCAGGGACAAGAGCTAAAATCCTTAGAGGTTCACCTGATATTCTATTGTATTGCAGCTGAGCTGGCACTAAAACCACAAGAAGCATTCCTTCCCATTCATCCCTCACCTTTTCATAGGCAGAGGAGCCTCACCTTGTAGCTATTGTCACCCTAGGTCCTGAGGAGTAATGCCAGACTACTGCTGATGTTCCCTTAAGGCCCAAGGTCTCTTGAGTCAGCTTGTCATGAATGCTGCCTGGCCCCGTACTCACCCATTAGGGCAGTAGACTCCCCTCTGGCCCAGGGGAGGTCAAGAAATGCCATCCAAGAGCCATGTCCTGGAATCGAGGACCCCAAGAGCCCGGTTGGTGCTCTCCTCCACTGCGGCTGCTGTTACCTAAGGAACAAGACAAAGTCCCAATTACTTTTTCCTCTGCTTTTCTCAAGCAGAAGAAGTTTTATCCCTCAGCCACCACAGTTGGTATAGTGCTGAAGCCAGCAAGTCTCAGAGGCTCACCCAAGGCCCTCAGTGTAGTCCTGGGTATTGCTGCTGGTTGTTCAGGGCCCAACGGGTCTTCAGTTAGCAGGTGACGAATGCTGCCAAGACTGGGTCCTTTCCTGCAAGGCAATGGGTTCTCTTCTGGCCCAGAGTTTGTTTAGAAAGGTCATCTGGGAGCTGGGGCCTGGAAGGGGGGCCTCAGACTCTGACTGGTGCTCTGTCCTGACTGTCCAGCTCTGTGGCTGAGCTGGTATCTCAGATGCAAGATAAAGTCCTCCATAATCTCCCCTCTCCTCTCCTCAAGTGGAAGGAAGAGGTCTGTTTTGGAGCCTTGGGTTGTACAGCCTGGGATTAGGGGAGGGGTGATACCAGCATCTCTTGGCTGCCCCAGCTGGTATCTCCATGTATCATGTATTCCCTCCGTCCACGTCCTCCGGGCCTAGTTCAGCACTAGGACTCACCTAAGAGTTGCAGTCTTTATGGCCTAGACTGCCTTTCACATTTACTTGGAGACAGAGTGTTGCAGCCTTCTGTGGCGAGGTTTGCAGGCACTCAAGTTCAGACTGCTAGGATGGCACTTACTTTTTACTAGAGTTGATTTAAATGCTTTGTCTGTGGGTAAGTGTCAGCTGGGTTTGGTCCAGTTTTCCTTTCTGCTCTAACAGGACAGCACTGAGTTCAATGCTTCACAATTGCTATGTTCTCTCTCCCACAGCACCCAGAGAAACTCTCCCCTCTACTCTGCTGCTGCCAGGGTTGGGAAGGGATGGCACTGGAGATCAGGACTGTGTTTTCTATCTCTTTAGTGGCTCTTTCAGCGATATGAAGTTAAAACCAGGTACTGCCAGTGCTCACCTGATTTTTGGTTCTTGTGAAGGTGCTTTTTTCTGTGTAGACAGTTTTAACTTAGTGTTCTTATGGGAGGAATGATTAATTGAGGTTTCTAGTCTGCCATCTCGCTTTGCTTTCCTCTGAAGAGGGATTTCTAAATAGCTACCATGAGGACAGAGTCAAATATGTTTGGGAAATACTAGGTTAAACAAATTTAAACAGATTTATTTTCTGCAAATATTTGTTCTTTTAAACTAAGAAGATCCAAGAATTTCCATAAGGGGCATTAAAAATGTAAAGTTTTCCAAACATTTAATCATTAAGCCCCTTGCCTGTCTCTCTCTCTCTCTCTCTCTCTCTCTCTCTCTCTCTCTCTCTCTCTCTCTCTCTCTGTGTCTCTCAGTTCTGCCTTTGGGATTTAACTCTTGAGAATACATTTTGGGAAATATCATCAGTTGTGGTTGCTGAGGAAATTAAAAATTTTTAATTTTAAATCAGGAAGGGTCATTGCATCCATGTTCCAGGACAGTGGATTGCTGATGGTTTCTTCCTCAAAGCTGGAAGCAAATTTAAACCAAACAGAATTTAAAAAAAACCCACCTTTTTCACTGGCTCTTAACTGGGGAGCCTACTGACCTTACCTGCACAAGAAAAGACAGATAGAATCAGAGAGAGAAAGAGAGAGAGAGAGAGAGAGAGGTGAAGGACTGATATCTGGTTCAGCATTTTGAGGCTATCACAAAATGCTTATTTCAAGCATCTCCTTTTGCTTTGTTATATAGTACATAGAAATCCAGAATGAATGAGCATCTATAATCTGATGATGAGTCAAGATTTTGATGGCTAGTCTTCCAGCACCCTGCTCATTTTAATGGAATTTTGTGTAATCAAGGCTTATTTTTGTTCGGTTGTGCTACAGGTTAAAAAAGGGCAGTGATATTCTACTTTTCAGATAAAGAAACGGATTCTTAGAAAGTTAGGAATTCCCTGAGGTTACACAGAGTGAATGGTGGAGTGAGTACTTTTCTCTCTTGCCCATGCATGTTATCCTTGGCCGTACTTCTTAAAATGGGTTGTAGGTATCGTACAATAAAGCTATGAAATATTTCCAAAATCATTTCCCAGTGATGGATTACTAGGAGTATCATGAATGTAATGTTACTGTGTGGTAGTTACTAATAAAATAGAATAATATTGTATGGAGATTTTCTTGCATAGGCAAGAATACCATTCTCAGCAAAGTTAGAAAACTTTTATTCAGCTCATAACTTTTGTAAATGAAGAAATGAATTATTTTAACAGGACACTTAAGATTGGTTCTCTATTGTTTCCAGAGCATATACTCAAATAACTTATTTCCTGAATGTATGTTTTGAGAAAATGACCTGTCAAAACAAAGTCTGATTTTTTAAAGTTATCTCCCTTCAAAATGTACATTTTTACTATAATAAAATACATCCAATGAATGTTATTTAGAGTAAGAGACATGCAATTAAGTTTGTATTTCAAAGTTAACTTCTCTGAAGGGCAGAGAGTGCACATTAAAAAATGTTCCTTGATTCTAGTCTACATAGTTTATTTACTGGTATTAAAAAAATACTTGGTTTAAAATGAAATTGTGTGAGAATTCAAATTTCACTTGACTAAGACAGTTGATTCTACTTCTGTTGTTAAATGACATTCAAAGTTGAACCAAGTAGATCCTAAATGCACAAAGACCATGCTGTATTTTTCCTCCTTAGAATTCATTGATTTTCAAAGTCATTGGAGCGTATTTTTGTTTGTTTTTAAAAAATGTCTGCCATCTGACACAGCCTTTGCTGAGTATTCAGAAACATGCTTACTTGCTCTTTGTTTTGTTTTAGGAGGTGGATTTTTTCCTGCTAGCCTGGTTTATCTGCATCTGCAGTGATTAGTTGGATGGTGAATTAAATAAGTCACACCTGAGTTAGTTGAGAGCTTGAATCCGCCTGCATGAGTAGGAAAACTCTAAGCTTTTACTGAACTGAAAACTCAATTCATTGGCAAGATAGAGGGTGACAATGGTAGCAGCTAATGAGCTTCTGTTGGAAGAGATTGAATAATTATTTAAAAATTCATTCATTGGCTGATTCAGCTGTCAGGACAAGGCATCGTCACACATATGGTCTGGCCGCCTGGGCCTCTGTATGCCGAGGTTAGTATAACACTTTCAGGAGAGTTTGCTCTCCAAAGCATCAGCAACCACATTTTAACAATAGGAGTCAATGTATGATGGACCTGTGTTTCTTAACCAAACTGAAATTCTGTATTTGGCTAACAGTATCTTGTATTGAGAAAAAAAATGGCTGTTCCATCTTCTGTTTGTTTTTAAAAGCCAGCAGCAAGCTCTTGGCATCAATATTCATAGTGGGTTTTCAAACACTCGGCAAAAAACATCAATAGCATCTGCTCACACCCCATCACCGTACCCCACATTCATTTGGTGGATAGCTCTAACTAACTGGATGGTTAAATTCTGCACCTTTCTGCATTTAAACTCAGCTCTGTGGACTAACTCCAGGGTAGTTAGAAAGTTGCTTCGAAGCAGTTGCATTTTGGCTTCCACCTTTCTCACTCATGAGGCCCAGGCCACTTGACTAAATAGCTGAGCCAAAAATTGTGGACTCCAGTTCTAGCTCCTCTCTTTGACTTGCTGAAGACCATAACAATCCTTGGATACAGAGGCAAAAGACCAAGATTTAAATCATGGTTCTATTTTGCTAGCCTTGAGCTCTTGGTCAAGTTCCCTAATTTTAGTCTTAATTTTCCTTATTTATAAATATGGGGATAATATTTCTGTTTACCCCACAAGGTAACCAGCCCAATTTGGGAGGATCTTTCATTGTTATTTATAACATTTGATTTAAATAAGTGTATACTTGCTACCTTCTAGTCACAGAATTGTCTTCTGAAGAATGTCTACCTTCATACCATATGACAGATCTTTGCATATTTGTGAAACTACTGTCATGTAACTGTCAAGCCAGTGGAGATAAGCCATCTCCATTCAGCCTTATTTGCTGTGGACGGCATAGTTTCATAAACCTTTATCCTCCTGCTCATATTCCTGAAGGAGGCCACTGGTTTTCTCAGTATATCTGGCATCCAAAACTGAACACGGAACTCAAGTAGGGGGTCTCATATGTGTGCCTAATATGTCCTTATTCTGGAGATCTCAGAATGTAGTCCTAAGATTGCCTTAACTATTTTTGCTAGCTAGATCTACTGACCTCATATTGAAATTTTAGCTCACAAAATTCATAGTTCTTTTTCACATCAACTTTGCATGTATTCTTATCTGCCTTCCTATATTTAATAATAGTGAAGTGACAGCTTTTATCAGTCACGTACAATATGCAAGGTACTATGCTAAATGGTTTTTATACATTAACTGTTTATCCCTTACAATTAGGTTTTAGGGCAAATTTTATTATTTTCCCTAATTTACAGATGAGAAAACTGAGGCTTACAGAAAAAGAAACATAATTTTCTTGTGTTGAGCTTGTGTAGTGCAATCCTGCTGAGTTCACTTATTAATTATAAACATCTTTTATTTTTTATTTTTAAAAAAAGTTTCTGGAAATTTTATACATAGACAATTACATTGTTGGTGAATGGGACACTTTTATCTCTTTCTTTCCAAACTGTATGTCTTTAATTTCTTTTTCTTACCTTATTGCACTGGCTAGGACTTCCAGGACAATGTTGAGTAGGAGTGGTGAAAATTAACATCCTTGTCTTGTTTCTTACCTTAGGAGGAAACCAATCTTTCATTGTTAAGTATGATATTAGCTCTAGATTTTCTTGCAGATGTCCTTTATAATTCTGAGGATCTCCCATCCCTTGGAACTGCCCTTCCTGGCTAGATAAGAGATTATTTTAAAAATCATGAATGGGAGCTGAATGCAGTGGTGTGCACCTGTAGTCCCAGCTACTTGGGAGGCTGAGGCAGGAGGATTGCTTGAGCCCAGGAGTTCAAGACCAGCTGGGCAACATAGCAATATCCTGTCTCTAAATTAAAAAAAAAAAAATCATGAATATGTCAGGCATGGTGGCTCATGCCTCTAATCCCAGTACTTTGGTAGGCCAAGGTGGACAGGTCTCTGGAGCTCAGGACTTCAAGACCAGCCTGGGCAACATAGCAAAATCTCATCTTTACAAAAGACAAGGGAAAGGAAGGGAAGAGGAGGGGAGGGAAGGGAGAGAAGGAGAAAGACCAGCCATAGCTCAGGTTTGAAAATGATTTCCCACGTTACCTCATTTTATTCTCACAATGGTCCTGCAAAGTAGAAAGTACAGGTCTGAGTTAACTTTGGCTCAGTGAGATTAGGTGACATGGCCAAGGTCACATAACTAGTAAGAGACTAGTATAATTCCCAAAACTATTGCTCCAAAAATCAGTTTTTCTTAAAATAACACTTTGGGGCCAGGCGTGGTGGCTCACACCTCTAATCCCAGCACTTTGGGAGGATCACGAGGTCAGGAGACCAAGACCATCCTGGCCAACGTGGTGAAACCCCATCTCTACTAAAAATACAAAAAAGTTATCTGGGCATGGTGGCACATGCCTGTAGTCCCAGCTACTTGGGAGGCTGAGGCAGGAGAATTGCATGAACCCAGGAGGCAGAGATTGCAGTGAGCTGAGATCATGCCACTGCACTACAGCCTGGGTGATGTGCGAGACTCCATCTCAAAAAACAAAACATAACAAGGCAAAACAAAACACTTTGCTGCCTCTAATAAAATTAATTATCTGTAGTTCTTCCAGAGCTTGAGACATAAAAGTCAGTGACTATCTAACCTTTAAAAAACATTCATCCAGTCATCCATCCTACAAGTAAAGCAGGCACACTAATAATATAAGACAATGTAGGTGTGTTTCCTGCCTGCAAGGGAGTTATCATATAGGAAGAGAGAAGTGAAATAGATATAACACTGTTATTCAGGATGCTGGATCAAAAGAGACATGAGGGAGTCAAAGAAAGTACAATTGAATTTAGTAAGCTGTTTTCTCTGTGATTTCAGGCACTAACAACTATGTCAATGCATTTTTCTTTTACATATAGTGAAAATAATGTGATTTCTAGAGATTCGGGTGAATGTTTAGATGTTACAAAGATAAAAGCATACTCAAATGCAGTCTTTTGGTTTGGGTTGGCAAGAAGCCTAGGTCATGGGATTTAAAATTCTATTAGTTACAAGAAGAGTGACCAGACAGCCAACAGATATCCATAGACTGATAATATGTAGAGAAGACCATAGATAATTTGTCAAAGTCATGGCCAGTAGATTAGTCAGGACTTTGGGCTATATGCAGAAATTTGACATAAGTGAGTGTTTGCTTCTTTGTCTCTAGTCAGAGACTGCAACGATTCCTCGTGACTTCTGCCATCTTTGAGACCTCTCAAATCTATATTTCTATCTTACCTCTGTTCACTATCAGATAGGAGTACATCTTCATTTGGATGATTGTTTTTTGACATGATCCAAAGATAATCCATAATTTTTTCCCCATCATCCCAAGTCCCCAGCTCAGTTTATCTGATAATTATATTACCTTTCAAGTTGGAAAGTCTGAAGAAAGAGTATCAGCTCAAATCAGAAGCATCTGAGATGTGAAAATTAGATGTGTTTACTGAGGTAGTGTTAGAATTTAGGAGAGCAGGTTTAGTGATAGGTGTGGGGAATATGTTCAAGAGTTTGTATCTGCTATTCAGAGTTGATGTTACATAACTTATTCATACATTAATTCATTTATTTATTAGTATTTGGGTCCATCATGTTCCAAGTTCTGTGTAAAGGACTGGGAAATGGTGGTGAATGAGATAGTTATCACCACTATTGATTAGAGCTCAGTCTTCAGCAGGAGGATGGCATCAGGGAGGCCCTGCAGGAGGTAAGGTGGATTTCTTGGCACTGGTTGGGTTGTGATATTGAAGAGTCTGGGGGCTCATGCATAGCTGTAACATGTTGATGTCAACTGGAACTTTGGTCTAACTTTCTGGTTCCTGGCGTGGGAATGGTGTCTGTTCAAACCAAGAAAGGGCCTTGTGTCTAAGAGGCTGGTTCCAGGCAGGGTTTGTGGCCCAGGAAAAACAAGATAGGGTCCATATTATTAAAATCTGGTGAAGAGGAAGGGATGCAATCTTTAATACGAGGCTGAACCCTGATCTGCTATAGGGGCACAAAGTTAGGGCAGGCTCTAGCAGCAAAGTTGACTCCATACAGAGTTACTTGAGTCACCCAAGTAAATACATCTTAAACTTCCCTAGGAATGAGGCTCAGGGGATGTGCAGAAAATGCAAGACTGAAAAATGATCAGACTTAGGTACATGAAGGGATGTGGGGATCATAGGCAGCAGTTTCCACCACACCATTTCCCTGGTTGCCAATGTTTGAAAAATACAGATGCCAATATTAAAATTTTTTATTTTTAACCTTTTCCTTATACATATAAACAATTGGAAAAATGAACTCATAGCAAGCACACTTCATTCCTCCCTCCCTCCCTCCCTTCTTTCTTTCCTTCCCTCCTCCTCCTTCTCCTCCTCCTCTTCTCCCATTCTCTTCTCCTAAATGTTACCCCAATAACAACCTACCATGTATATCCTTCCTTATTCTTTTCTGGGGTATCATTACACAAATACATATAGCAATATACACGTATGAATATATATACTCATAATTTTCAGTCCTTTAAAAATATTTGCATCTTGATTTCTTATTCAATATTAATTTGTGGAAATCTAAGTCAGTAGAAAACTCTAGTTTATCAATGGCAATATGACAGTCAATAATTTGAATGTATGGTCTTCTCTGGGACTGTAACTGGCAGAAATTCCTATTTAATTGGCACTATGCAAGGGAATGCTTATTCCCAGTTTCAGTTTCTAGATGGAGGAGCTTTTATTAGAGACTCTCCTGGCTTCTCTCTTCCCACTCATTCATTCCTCTCCAGGGAGCAGGGGTGACCAGTGATAGAGCAGTCTCAGCCTTCTCTGTCTCTCTCTCTGGAGGCCTGTCTGCAGATACTACCCATTCTACCCTGCTCCTCTGTTCCATACTGTGTAGGCCTGCCATTCTTCAGTCTTGCCTGTTTGTGACGTGGGTGGGCCAGTGTACCTAATTCTGAGAGGCATTATCAGTAGCTAAAGATTGAATACTATGTATAAAGTATATGTTATATATGTATTACATTAGTAATAAAGTGGGCATTTTGTCTCTAACGGATTTTGTATCTATTTTTCAATTGGTTCTGAATTTGGGCAGGGGACAGGAATTTAACTTATTGACACCCATAAACCTTGTTTTAGGTTTGGTGAAGGTTTTGAAATTCAATTTAAATAAAAAATTTATCCCTTCTCTTTGGCTGTTTCAGGTAGTTTTTCAAAGGAGAGTTTAGAGGCTTCCTCTAAAACTGAAATGTCAATCACACTTTCAACTCAGTCTTCATATTGCTGCCTTACTTTTTTCTTCGAGTTCCTTCCCCGGCTTTTGTACCATGATAGGGGGCGTCATGGGGCAGGTGACAGGGTGAGACTAAGGGCCAAGGAGGGGGCAGGGGACCCTTTGACTCCTTTTAGGGGTCTCACCATCTGACCATTGGTGTATCAACCGCTCTTTGGACATCTGGCTCTTGCTTTCATACTATGCCCTCTTACCTTTCAAAGGAAGGTCTCACCCTTGGAGGATATGCTTGGGGAAATTATTCTCTCTGTTTCTCCTATTCTCTGCCCTTTTCACTCTTCAGGGTAAAATTTTTCAATCTTATACTGCAATAAGACCAAACATTTTTGTGTCCGTTTTTCAAGACTCTCCTCAACCTCACTGCTCCTGATCTGGCTGATCTTGTTTCTGCCCCTGCCCACCACTCAGGATTACCCTTTCCTCCATCCAGGCGTGCAACTCACTGGTCCTTCAGTGAATCACTCTCCTGGCTTCTTCTCTGCCTTCAGAGTGGACAGTGTGCAAAGTCTCTCCCACTACCTAGCTCCTTCAAGGTCCAGCTGAAGTTGTACTTGCCTTGGGTAACCTCATGCCCTCTCTGTTCTCACTGTATTTGGAAAGAGAGGTTCTCAGAATCACTTGAAGGGCTTGTAAAAACACAGATAGCTGGGTTCCACCCCAGAGTTTCGGATTCAGAATGTCTGATGTGGGGCCTGAGAACTAGCATTTTTAACAAATTCCCAGGGAATGCTGATGTACTGGTCCAGTTTGGGAACCACTGCAATGAAGCACCACAGCAATTTGCAGTAGCATCACAGAATTCCCTTCTCAGTGATCTTGTCATTCTCTAATGACATCACATGTCTTAGACACATCTCCCAACCAAATAATGGTGGCCTTGAACTTCTCTTATCTCAGAGTGACTGGCACAGAGCTAATAACAACCTTGCAGAATGGAGGGGATGGGAACACCACACCAAGAGTGAAGAAGGCTCAGGAGGCCCCTGTGTTCTTCCAGGAGGAAGGTGATCATCTGTCCTGGTTATTGGCTATATTCTTTTCTTTTCCAGACCCCAGGCTG
This sequence comes from Callithrix jacchus, assembly GCF_049354715.1. Lineage (NCBI taxonomy): Eukaryota > Metazoa > Chordata > Mammalia > Primates > Cebidae > Callithrix > Callithrix jacchus. The sequence goes on from NC_133518.1 coordinate 56,616,416, forward strand.
GTTTCTGCCATTTCTTGTGGTCTGCTGAACTTCCACTGGGATGTGGTTAGCCAGCAATGGCTGTATCTGGGTGCCTGCAATTGTGGCTCATTGCAAATTAACCCCTGGCCACTGGATGCCACTCTTTTGTCAGAATTTTGATTTGCCCACCTCACACTGTTAAACTCCTACCAGCAAATGTTTATTTGGAAGGGTGTTGGGATAGAGGAAAACGTGAGGCCTTGAAATCAGACTGTAGTGGATTATCTGAATAGCTCCAGTTCTTCATTCCTTTGCCATATGACTCTGCAGTTCCTCCCACTAAGAGAGGTGGAATATATTCCCTGCTCCTGAAGTCCGTCTGTGTAGCTGTCTTTGGCTGATTCAATGTTAGCATAAATGATGTGACCAAAAATGGCCAAAGTGCTTGCATGATTGGAGTTGCTCTTCTGGGCCTCTGCCTTGGTCTTGAGGATAACATGCCTGAGATAGCCTGATGCTCCCAGAAAGAAGAGAGGTAGCTGAAGCAGAGTCACCCTAAGTCAAGCCCAACTTAGACCAATAGCCCTGGGCTGGCCTGCAGATCTCTGAGAATAAACAAATGTAGGTTTAATCCGCTGATATTTCAGGTAGTTTGTTGGTAGCATTTTTGACACAATATATAGGTAGCCTGGGGTTAAAATCTGATCTCTAAAATGCACCAGCTGTATTTTTGAGCTGTACCTACCTTTTGGATGGTACTCTCACATTTAAATGGGGCGAGTAGTATTTACCTTTAGGGTCATTGTCAGGACAAGCAATTATATATATAAAATGCTGAGCTTGGGGCCTGTATTTGTCCATTTGCTTTGCTATGAAGGAATACCTGAGACCTGGTAATTTGTAAAGAAAAGAAATATATTTGGCTTACAGTTATGGAGGCTGTATAAGAAGCATGGTGTCAGCATCTGCTCCTGGTGAGGGCTTCAGGAAGCTTTCACTCATGGTAGAAAAGAAGGAGAGCCAGCAAGGGCAGATCACATGGGAAGAGAGGGAAGAAGAGAAAGGGGAGGGAGAGGTGTCAGACTCTTTTAAATGACCAGTTTTGCAGGAAAGAATAGAGCAAGTACTCACTCATTCATTACCTTGAGAATGGCACCAAACCATTCATGTGGGATCCACCTTTTATGACCCAAACACCTCCTGCTAGCCCCCACCCCTAACATTGGGGGTCAAATTTCAGCATGAGATTTGGAGGACCATATCAGGTCCTTGAAATTTCTGCTGTAGCAACTGGGCCATGCACCCAATAAATGTGTGCTGGATGCATGAATGGAATCTTAAAGAGCGGTGGTGGTGAGAAAGGTCACATTGTGGGATTCAAGGGTTTGTTTACAATATTGTAACTGTGGAATGGGCCTCTACATGTTTTCAAGGAAAGTTAACCTCTCTAACTTTCCGGGAAACTAGAAGATTCCACTCTGCCTGGAGTGCAGTATGAGAAAGTCATTCTATGTGGTCTTTGAGGCCTCTTTTAACCCCTCTGTGACCCTATAGTTTGAGGATTCTAGGATCTTGGTTTTCTGAAAGTTTATTTCTTCCCACATGTCCTGTGCTATTTGTCATGTTCCTTGGTGAATTATCTATGCCATGACTCCTCTCCTATCATAAAGCCTAATGGTTACTTAGGACTTACTGTATGTCAGATTCTCTCTGTGTCAGTCACTCATTCAATCCTCACAACCTCACTAAAAGACTTTTCATATTATAGATGAGAAAATTGAGAATTGAAGAGATGAAGTAGGTCTTACAGCTAATAAGTAGCAGAGCTGATATTCTAGCCCATATCTGATTTCTAAACCCTTGTTTTAACCTTCATTTCATACTATATTATGCATGGGTAGCTTTGTAATACATGTTTACTAGAAACTCCAGAATTATCCTGTAGGAATTATGAAGGGATTTTGAGCAGGAAGATGTCTGCAGAAACAACATTATCAAAACACTGGCCACAGGTTTGCTGGTGGTCTTGTTGGCCTTTTTATGTTGGAAAGTCGTTTGTGAATCACCCATTAAGTGTTGAGTCTCAATGTCATTTGTTACCAAGCCCCAGGAAAGATGCTAGGTGGCCTGTGTGTTTGTCCTCTGAGCTAATTGAGATGGGCAGATGTGATTCTAACCCTGCTATCATCTCAAGAGTGTCATGGGTTTTTCCTAATTAATGTTTATAGCTCACCCTGGTCCCTTGAGATGGCAACAGAGGGAAAGATGTGCTGAGTGATTGCATCATAATTTTCATCCCACTGATTGATAATGGACTTTAGGATAATCTAAAGTCTGTCCTTGAGTTTAAGGCTGTTGCTGACCCTCACGTGTGGGCAGGTTAACTCAGGCACTGGAGTGCAAGGGATGCAAATGCAAGTCTGATAACTTTTTCACAGTTGCCTCTGAGGCCTGCCGAGGACTGCACTCTTCTCTCTTCCTCCCAGCATGAAGAGATTCAGGATGCACAGTCAAACTGTCTTCTTCCTATTCCTACCCATTGTTTGTTGCTTTATTTATACTACATGGAACTAATCAGGAACACCATTGATGAGCCTGATGCCACTCAATTCTTGCTGCCCAGAAGGTGGGACCTTTTCTGAACAAGTCAAGCAGAAGAGAAACAACACTACTGGTTATTCAAATAAAATCATCCTATCTCCTTGCTGACAGAATTCCAGTTTTGTACTGATAACTGCCTATCCGAAGCTTGTGAGTGAACCCTGATTAGTCTAAGCCTTGTATGGTCTTCTCATTGCCCTAGACTGTTATTGTGGTTGGGTGGACATGTGACCCAGTTCTGGCTACTAGGATCTGAGGAGAAGTCTGCTGGTGCAGAGATATTTGGGAAAATGCTTCCTCTCTGAGAAAAAGAGACACAAAGAAGAAATAGCCACTTCTCTTCCGGCTGGTTGTTACCTTGTCTGCAGGTAGAGCCCTTAATTGTGGCAACCACCTTGTGACCGTGGTGGAAGCTCACAGAGGACAAGCTCGTTGTCCTTAACCAGTTAAGGACAGCAGAGGGGAAAAAGAGTTCTTATGGTTTCTTTGAACCTCTGAATGAAGCACCTTAGGAGCCATTCTTCCTTAAAACTTGTGCTGTGTGGAATAATATAATATCCTCATTGCTTAAAGCATTTTAAGTTGGGTTTTCTGTTAGGTGCAGCTAAAAACCTCATAAAATAAAACTTTGTTTAAAAGACACTGAAAATTCTATGCAGATTCTAGGGTTGCACAGGCTGCTTTATTCATTCTGTAGTTCCTCTCTTCCTCCCTGTTTTGTGGCTCATTTACATTTGGCCACTCAGAGGCCAAATTAGTTGTTGTCTGAATAAGCTTCCCTTGGCCGCCTCCATTCAGCAATGGTAGACTTTGCAGCCCAAGCCCCTGAGCATGATGTCTGTTGGTGTGAGGCAGAGGGACACGTGACCCTCGTGGAGAAGCAACTAGACAACTTCTAATGCTTTTTTGTCCACACCGAGCATTTATGAGCAGTGACAAGGCATAATGAGGGATAATCCAGGGAAGAAGATTTGCTTGATTTTCACTCAACCACTAACTAGTGACATGACCTTGGGTTATGTTATTTAAACTCCAGGCTTTGGTTTTTAATCTGTAAAATAAGATCCAAATACCAATGCCATCTTAATGTGTAAGATGATAGTAAAGATGAGACCTAATAAACGTCTGGCCTTTGCCTGCCTCTTCAGTGTGTTCCTGCTCCTCCTGTTCTCTGCATTTCAGCCCCTCCAAGCCTGTCTCAAGGCTTCCAAAGTGCTTTGCCTTCTGTCACGGTAGGACGTTTGCACATACCGTTCTCTCTGTGAGGGATGTTTTTTCTTCACTGTGTCATCTCTGCCATTTGGTGAACTCCTATTCATCCTTTGTGCTCTCAGCTCAGGTATCCCTTCCTTTCCTGAGTCTACTTCCTTTCCTGATCAGCTTTCTTTGTTGCCTTCATGGAACCATATTCTCTTTAGAGCATTTATCACAGGGTTTGATTATTTCCCTATTACTATGATTTTTAATTAATCCCATTTCCCCCCTGTTGCCTGAAGTTCCGAGAAATCAGGAATCATGTCTCAGGTTGATATCTCTTGCATCCCAGGTGGCTAGATCAGTGCTTTTTCTGTACTAATAACAAATAAAATTTGCAGAATGAATGCATGAATATGCAAATTTCTGATATTTAGCAGGGGCTTAGTAAATTGTAACTGCCATTGTTATGGTGTTCTCTTATCAGACTTTCCAGCCATTTCATATTTCCTTATGTTCTCTTGAAAGGAATCCAGAGTCTTTCATCACTAAGTTGCCCTTTGCGTATGCTACAAAGGAGCAGATGGTAGGGAATAGTCAGAAGTCCCAAGGGACTTTACCTCTCTGAGCCTCAGTTTCTTCATTTATGCTGAGTTAGATCCTTGCTTCTCTGGCATTCATAACACTCTCAGGAGTAGAATCAATCACAGGATAATTACAACACATCTTCCTGATTCATTGATTTGTCTTGACTATTTGGAAGAACAGGAAACCCATATCATTAATAAAACAAAATGCTTTATTGAATCAAATTACAAAATGTGCACAAATTTTAAGATAACAAGATCCGATCTCCAAGTTCCTTGGTGCTGTGCATTCAAGTGTCAGGATCACCCAGAAGAGACCTGATTCTGTCTCCAGGGCTTTGTTTTCAACTGGCTTTGACTGGAGTATCTATCGATCTATACATATATGTGTATATTTTTAAAAGCTCCTTATGAGATACTAACATGTAGGCATGGCAGAGACCACTGTTCCAGGGGTACTTTGGTGCAAAAATGTGACTCAGTGCCATGGATGAATTCACAAGCTTTTTCTAGTTCTGACCTCCTTCCTCTTGCCTTTCTTCAGGGCTTCTTAAATGATCTGGTAACTCTAAAGTCCAATGGCTAGCTCTTTCAAGATCTACCTTTGGCTCTTTCCCATAGGAAGAGTAGCAACCCAGATGATAAACTCATGAGTATTGTCAAGGGTGCTTGGAAACCATCCTATGGTCTCTGTTGATAAGCCTGTCTCTATGTTTTCAGACAAGAAAAACGTGTGTACTAAATTTCTTGATTAAAGACAGATATTGCCAGCTCTGCTCAGATTTGGAACCACAAGTTCTAAGGCAGCTCAAGCCTACAAATAGGGAGAGTGCCGTAGCCCTGGCTCGGTTTCCCGACTGTCTTCCATCTGGCTCAAGCCTGGATTTTATTGAACAGGAGTCTGACCCTCCGCCTGAGCTTTTGTGCTTTTGTTACTGTGCAACCTGCAAGCAGAGGATGTATCAGTAAAGTGTCCCAGCACACCTCGTTTCTGAGCAGGCACATCCAGCGATCTTAATGCTCAGCATACAGGGATGCTATGAAAATCAAATGTGTTTTATTTATAAGTCCCTGTGCTCCCTCTTCCACCCTCCCAAAGAAAAAAATGGCAAGCAGTGAATGCAAATAATTTTTCAAATCGATTGTTTTATGAAAATGCCTGTTTTTATTCTATCTTTTTTAAGGACTAGAGAATCACATAAGTGACAATTCCAGAAACCATAGATTTATGACTTTTTTACTTTCCAAATATGTTGGCACGGAGTAAAAAAAAATAAAATTTTGTAATTTTGGAAAGAGAATAATGTACTTTTTTATTAAAATGGAAATGACACACTGCTGCATATCTAAGTTGATTTAGTGTTTTTATTAGTTATATAACTGTTTTAATACCTCACTAACTATTGCATTCTCCCTTAAGGTTTCCATTGTTCACATACCCTAGAAACAAATTGATAATTCTGAAAAAATAAAGTATTTCTTGGTTGTTTGCTAACAGCAGAATAGCAATCAGTCACCACAGGGTTACTACAGTGGGCGCCATTATATCTGGATCCTTATCAATTTCACTATACGGTTAAGTATTATTGCTCTATACCGGAACTCCTTTGGTGTTATTGCTTAATTTTAATTGTGATTGTAAAATGTGAACAATGTGGATCTTTAAACCACAATTAAACACCTGCTATACTTGTTGTCTGTTGGCATTTAAAGATATATTGAGTATTTAAAAACTGCTGATTCAGATATTACATTGAGCATAAAAATAGATTTAATTTGAGAACAAATATTTGCTTAAGGAGGAAGTTACAGGAAAGTTTTCGGAAGTCAGATAGGTGAGTCCAAATTTAAATCTGATAGGAAGAGCGACCTGATAGAAAGTGGAATCATTTTGCAGACTGCTCTTTTGCCTCCTCCTGCTGGGTCTCATGCCAATTTCTTTCAGCAATGGGAATCTGACTCTTTGTCCCACTGACAACTTGTTAATGAAGAACCTCCCTACAGGAAGCACCTGCCCGATGTTGATGAGATATTAATAGGAGAAATATCAGAGTTACAGAGGCGCAGGGGAGTGTAGTGAGGAGAAGGGGTAATGATATCTGATTTTAGCCCCAGGTCCCAGCCCAAATCAAATGTGAAAAATAGATGTCCCAGCCTTGGGGGCTTAAATCCTGCAGATGAAGGGTGATTTGAAGTTTCCTGAAATCCACATTCAGAGCAAGCATTAGTCCCTGAGCTGTGTCTGCAGTCTGTAAACAGAAGGCTTTCCTTCTTTGCTTTTTTTCTGATGAGTAGGTGGGTTTCTCTGTCTTTCCCATCATCATAATTAACTATTCACACAGTGCCTGCAAAACCTTCTAGGTTCTGAGTTTCCAATATCATTTAAAACAACATCATTTGCCTAAGCTCAGATATACTTTAGTTTCTTAGGAAAATAGCATTTCTTGTTTTAATTTCCCAGCAGTGTTTTTATAAACAGTGAAGAAGGGAGTAGCATGCGTAGGACAATGGGGACAATATAAGAATCTTTCCTTGGAGAAATGGGACACAGGTTGGATGTGAGGAGCAGGAAAGAATAAAATATACTGGGTTATGTTCGTCTAAGCTTAATTTTTTTACTTATAAAAAAATCAAATCAAAATAGGCTTGCAAATCCCAACTTTCCATTTCAAGTAAACAAATGCGATAGTGTGCCAGGGAGCTGCCTCAGCTCTGAAGGAAGTTTTAAACAGTTAAACTTTCTGCAAAGACTGCAAAATATCCAGCTAGGAGGCAAATGCGTGATGCTACATGACAGAGGTGGAACAGGCCTCTTTGTCGGTTGAATCGCGAGTAAGGTGCACATGTCAATTCTATATATATTATGACGTATTTTAAGAATCCGGGCCCCTTTGCTCCTCCCTTAAGGCCTGTCTCAGTGCTGCAATGCATGAATGAGAAACAAATCAGACTTCAAAGAACCTTAAAAAGTAATCCTGAGGTTTAGTGAATGCCTCTTGAGGACCCAGAAGAGGGAGTTACATGGTGTATCACATTAAAAAAGAATCGGAATCTCTTAATTTTACGAAGACAAACCACTTCCCTTCCTCGTGTCTCTGTTGTCATGAGCACAATGGAAATGGCTTCTTTCCTGATCAAAGTTCTTCTAAAATCTGAACTGAGAGCGAGTAAGAAAACCTCCCAGGGAACTTTTTTTTCTGTCTTCCAAATCATGCAGCCTGAAGCCGCATCTCAACTTTGACACATAGGGATGTAAAGGTGGAGGTAGGTGGGGTAGTGAGGAGGAATGGAACAGGCATTAGAGAGTCAACAGGTATATTCTGTTTAATAATTCTAGATATAACCTAGTCATCTTAGAACCAAATTTGAAGAATCGTCCCTCTTGGGTCTCAGTTTACCGGACCGTTAAATATCATACTTCTGCCCAATGAAGACACATAGTAGCTGCTTAATTTATATTTTTTTGATTGAGTGAACAGATACAGAGCGGACCCACTGAGTGGATCATGACAAGAACTGATTTATAAAGAAGTTCCAAATAACTGGCCAACCTTGCACAATGATAGGGAAAATAACTGCTACCCTTGATTATGAAGACATATTACTTAAGGTAACATCAGCTGCTGTACCAGACAAAAGGTAACATTAACCACTATTACAGATGAACCCCCAAATCTCAATGGCCTAACCCCATGTCAGATTTCAGTCTTACTCAATGTCTAGAAGGAGTGTTCAAGACAAGGGAGAGGCTCCTCTAAGCACAGATTTAGGGGTTTCAGGTTCTCTAGTTTGTGGTTTCTTCATCTTCAACACATGGCTTCTGAGGTTGCTGGAGGAGGAAAAGGATATGAATGACCAGGCATAGAGAGGTTTATGGTGCCAGTCAGGAGGTGAAGCATATATCTCTTCTAGTCACATTCCATTGTTCAGATATCAGAAATATAAACTAGCCCAGGATAATGAGAAAACAGCTTTGGTGAAAAGAGAATTGTTCAAATGTGAGTTAGAAGTAACCATTGCATCAGGAGGCACTCCTTGGCTCTTCCACCTGCTGAAGGAAAACATGCTGAATGGCTTGGATGACCTTTGGCATGGATGGGAACATAAGACCTTTTCTGCTCACGCATAAATTTGAAAAGGGCCATAGTATCTCAGATCCAAAACAGGAGGCACTGGAGTTCTGTTTGGAATGGAGGGGTGCTTTTGTTTGGAAATTGCCTTGGACCTAAGTGGGTGATGCTTTTAAATAAATTCACAATCTCTATGATGATCAGTAGTGTGGCAATCAGAATGAACTGTTAATATATCCCTAGAAACCAAATCACCTGTGTCCCAAGGACTGACCTTTCCTTAATCAGACATGTACATATATATATTTATAAATTTATTTATGTATAAATATATATATATAACATATACTCATGGAATATATTAAATGTAAACAGATAAAATACATATTTTAGATAAAGATATATATTATGGAATATGTATTTTATATGTATATGTACATATATATGAACATATATATATTATATATATAATCAATGAAACACATGATAGACAAGCTGGATTTAGGTCACAAATCCCATGTGATTTATTAATACTGCTTCCATAGAGGATATGTTCCAAGACTCCCAATGGATGCCTGAAACTGCTAATAGTACTGAATCCTATATGTATTGTTTTTTCCTATACACACTTATGATAAAGTTTAATTTATACATTAGGCACAGTAAGAGATTAACAACAACTAGTAACAAAATAGAAAATTATAAGAATATCCTATAATAAATACTATGTGATTGAGGGCTATCTCAAATATATTATTGTACTATACTTGCCTTCTTTTGTGATCTAACAGTCTGATAACTGAGCCAGCTACTGAGCGACTCAGCTACAAAGGCGGGTGGCATATACAGTGTGGACACACTGGAGAAAGGGATGCTTCATGTCCAGGTTGGGGCAGAGTAGAAGGGTGTAAGATTTCATCATGCTACTCAGAATGGCATGCAATTTAAAACATATGAATTGCCTATTTCTGGAATTTTGCATATAATATTTTTGGACTCATGGCAGTTGATCATGAGTAGCTGAAACCCCAGTAAGTGAAACCATGAATAAGGGGGCACTACCATATATTCATACAATGCTCTGAAAAAGTAATTAGGCATTTTGTGTTTCTTGTATGTGTGGCTTGTCTCAGAATGCTGAAAGAGAAAGAGCAGGAACTTGTCTAAGGGGCTGTCTAGCACACTTCTCAGGCTAGTGTGGAAACAGAAAAATAAAGTGGTCCATCATCAGGGACAGTTTGGGACACGATGCTTTAGTGACTTCAGGTCTACAAGGTGGTTGTTGTGGGAATGAAGTGGTAATTATATCTGATGCTGTAAACTGCTCTACAAATGGCATTTTTGCCATGAGTGTGTTCTTGCACTGATACACTCCCAGGAAGACTCTGACATTTTTGCCTCTCCAGAATGTTTGAGAAAAAGACAGGGCAGGAGGATTTGCTGCAGAGTGTGTTTTTCAGAACCACGATTTCCTGTCCCAAAGGGTTTGGCCTGTGTTCTGATCCATCTGTGGTCCAGACGTTTACTGGCTGTTTAGTCTGGCCGTAGGCAATAATGGTAGGTGGTCCCTGAAGGATGTCCTCTTCACTGCCCTCCTGTTTCCAACTCTCTTGTCTTGTTTGTTTTTAATATCCCCACATGGAATGTTTTTGAGCAAAATGATCAAAGTGATATTTCAGACACTCAGTCTGTGTGCATGTACAGGATGATTTGGACTAGAGAAAGCACAGGGAACTCCTAGGATAACTAGCTGTTTTTATTGTCCAGCCAATCATTTTGTGAACTTGGTGACTGGCATACCTGGATCTTGGTATTATCAGAGTTTCCTGCATAAGGATCCTAATGCTATAAGCCCTTGTAACCCATTCCACCAGTGAGGCTCTGGCACATCCATTGAACTCCCAGGTATACTCAAAGAAAAAGTCCTTTCACTACTTACCAAAAGAACTGCAAAGCATTTGTTGACAGTAACTAAGCCCCTAATAAGAAATAAACTATATGCAGGTTTTGAACAGTTAGCTTCCGTATTTTACTAAAATTATGAATAAAGGTATCATTGTATGAGTTTGAGCCAGAAGAGAAGTATTAGATACACTAACAGAGGCAGAGAAAAGATGATGCCCCTCCTGTCCAGATTAGAATAGAAGTCCTTCAAGCCACCTTTGCTACTCCCTGGCTTTCTGGCCACTCTCCATTACAAAGCAGTGTTTGACACTCACTAGTGCTGTTTGTCAAGTAGTTATTTGGGCACCTATTATGTGCCAGTCACCATGTTGGACACAGAAAATGCATAGATTACTGAGATATAAACACATTTCAGTCTTGAATTGGCCACCTTGGTCAAAGTGCAGATCAAATAGTTTGATGTCTGAAGTGGATAACCCAAAAGATCTCCTAACCTGTCTGCAGATTCTCCAAGCTACCCCCTTACATCTGGTTAGGCCACTCAGATGCTACATATCAGGATATTGTGTCATATGCTATAATAGTATGGCCTTAGCTTTCAGTAAGCAGTAATATTAAAAATATAGAAATATAAAGAGCAAAAATCAAGTTTTGTGACACCTGCGTTCAAGGCTTTGACCTATCTAGTGTCCTTATATAAGGGTTTGTAAAATAAATTCTTCATATAATTCAATGCTAGCGAAACATTTCTGTCTTCTGGTATGTTTTCTTATTAGAAAATAAGGTTTGGGTAAGTTGTAAAATTTTCTTTCCAGCTCTGGCTACCAGGAGGCTCAGTGCTAGGTTTCAGTACAGGGCCATTGTCTTCTTCAGTTTTTGACACCACTTATTTCTATTAAAAATACCTTTTTTGGGGGTTATCTTTTACTTTAAGTCACCTCAGATTCTTAAATAAACCTTAAAAAGTATAACATACAAACACAGATTCTATTTTAGTTTCTGTTCTTTATAATTTTTGAGCAAATTCTTTTATGACAGAAAAGCAAAAATAAAACCCCAGGAGAATCAATTCTCCAGTGCACGTCTGTTTTAGGGTCCTTCCCTAAGTGTGGTGGTTGGTATTTTAAAGACCTTAGTTGTTTCGAGGTAGAAGAAGTGTCTCCTGGGCTAAACAGTGATTGGAGCAATCTTTGCCTTGCTCTAAAGCCCATTTCTTAGAGGCTGATTTGTCCTAAAAGAACCGTGTCCTCCTGCAGCTCTAGGGCTCAGCCAGGCTTAGCCAGCTGAACTGTTGCTTCATTGTGCAACTGTTTCAGGCTGGACCTGTGTGTTAAACTGTTACATTACTTCATAATTGTTTCCTGATTAGGGATAACATTTTTTTCCTTCGGTTAGTTTTTCCTTTATCTAGGTATCATTATTGTGTTCCCAGTATGTATCAGATATCACTAGATGGTAGAAATTTGTAGCTGATGGCGCAGTGGCTCATGCCTGTAATCCCAGCACTTTGGGAGACTGAGACAGGTGAATCACAAGGTCAGGAGTTCAAGACCAGCCTGGCCAATATGGTGAAACTCCATCTCTACTAAAAAATAAAAAAATTAGGTGGGCATGATGGCGGATGCCTGAGGTCCCAGCTGTTCAGGAAGCTGAGGCAGGAGAATCGCTGGAACCCAGGAGGCAGAGGTTGAGCCACTGCACTCTAGCCTGGGTGACAGAGTGAGACTCCATCTCAAAACAAAAAAAAAAAAAAAAAAAAGAAAACAATAAATATTTGTAGCCGAGGAGAAAGGAAATATTGAAGTTTTTGAACTGACCTGGTCTCATCCTTGAGAAGCCTGAAGTCCGGGAAGGAGGGACCATGAATGCCATGATCCTTTTCGATCACGAGTGTGACATTCCTGGAAAATAACAAAACATGAACCAAAAAACCCCCACTTCTCCTTCATAATAGAGTTTGCGGCCAACAAACATGACTTTATGGGCACTGTAGAGTTGGGGATTAAGATTGAGAGAATCTATGAAAACATCTGTAAATTATATGAATTAAAATGAGAATATTCTTAAGAAAAATTCTCTAAAGCTTGGAAATAAGGCATGTCCTTTCCATGTCATATAAGGGCATTGTCTAATGAGGCCATCTAAGGGTAATTAATTATCTTGGGGAATGTACCTTTGCTTGATTTTGCTATATACTATTAATTAAGAGCTCAAGCTCTGTGAAGTTACATGTTTATTTGGAGATTTTTATGGCAGAGATGCAAATAATTTCTGTCCAGTAGCAAAGATAACCCCAAAGGTTATGGTTTTTATTGCCCTGTGGAACATTAATCAGTTTTGTATCCAACTTAGCAATATAATTCTAACGTTTCTTCTTAAACACCTATAAATACTCCATTCCTCAAAATGCTCTCGGTACTAGATTTTTCTTACTGCCTCCCTCATTAATGAGTTAATAAATCTTTGACAGGTGTTCCCTTTATGTTTGTATGAGAGTCATGTTTTCAACTATAAAAAATTATACTTTGACCTTATGTATAGCATTTTACACATCTTACGTTATTAGTGCAAAATTAATTTCCATTCGCCATCCTTGCGTAATAGAAAACTTGCAGACTCTCCCCTGAAGTTTTAATGAGACTGTGGAAAGTTGTTTGCTTTGTTGCAGGTGTATTGAAGGACCCTGTCATCCCGCATCTTGTCTCCTGTTGGTGAGTTCAACAGTTTTGCCTTTTTTTGAGACAGAGTCTCACTCTGTCACCAGGCACCAGGCTGGAGTGCAGTGGCGCGATCTTGGCTCATTGCAACCTCCACCTCCCGGGTTCAAGCAATTCTCTTGCCTCAGCTTCCCGAGTAGCTGGGACTACAGGCGTGTGCCACCACGCCCAGCTAATTTTTTTTTTTTTTTTTTTTTTGTATTTTCAGTAGAGACGAGGTTTCACCATGTTGGCCAGGACGTTCTCAATCTCTTGACCTCATGATCCGCCCACCTCGGCCTCCCAAAGTGCTGGGATTACAGGCGTGAGCCACCGCGCCCGGCCAGTTTTGCCTTTTTAACTTTTGATTCCATTGTGCGGGTTCCATCGTGGCCCACAGCACAGGATGCCTGATGAGGGGAAAGCACTGGAGATTCCTTATTTAATCCACTTGGCTTGCTGTGGCAGATAATTTCTCTGACATTCTTTTTTTTTTTTTTTGAGATGGAGTTTCGCTCTTGTTACCCAGGCTGGAGTGCAATGGCGCGATCTCGGCTCACCGCAACCTCCGCCTCCTGGGTTCAGGCAATTCTCCTGCCTTAGCCTCCCGAGTAGCTGGGATTACAGGCACGCGCCACTATGCCCAGCTAATTTTTTTATATTTTTAGTAGAGACGGGGTTTCACCTTGTTGACCAGGATGGTCTCGATCTCTTGACCTCGTGATCCACCCGCCTTGGCCTCCCAAAGTGCTGGGATTACAGGCTTGAGCCACCGGGCCCGGCCCTTCTCTGACATTCTTTTTGATATCCCTGCCCAAATAACTCCATGTCAGAACCCATAAGGAGAGAGCAGGACCCTACCATTGAGGTGCTCTATCTTATACATTTGATTTAGTTGTGTCTTCCGTCCCTCCAACTGTTAATAATTAATTAATAAACACTTATTGTGTGCCTGACAGGAACGTTCCACTGGAGTGTTAGCAACAACAACTACAGAATAATGACAATACATATTTATTGAGTGCCTATTATGTGCCAGGCATAATTCTAAGCACCTTATGTTACTAACTCAGACAAAGAAGTTCACTGTGAGAACTGAAATCATAGACAGCCACACAGCTTAATAGGATTAAGAACTAAGACTGTATTAACAAGACTTCATTAGTCCAGAAAATTTTTGTCCAGAAAGATAAACTTGCAAATAAATGGATTGTTTCCAGAACTTTTAAAAATCCATTTCTTCCTGAAGAATAAGCTAATAAACTAGGTCTCATCAGAGTAATAACAGGCTTTCCCCGAACAGGGAAAACTAGGTTATCAGATGACCATTTACTAGGTTATCAGATGAACATTCACTCTTCAAGACCACCTTGAAACCTTTGTCCATTGTGTTCGCTAATCCTAAACTACGCTATCAAAAACTACCCAATTTCAATCAGAATCCCTGCGTTGAATACCTGTCTTGGCTCAAGCCTGTAATCCCAGCACTTAGGGAGGCCAAGCTAGGTGGATCTCTTGCACTCAGGAGTTCGAGATCAACTTGGGCAAAGTGGTGAAACCCCATCTATACAAAAAATACAAAAATTAGCCAGAGATAATGTGATATGTGCCTATAGTCCCAGCTACTCAGGATGCTGAGATCAAGGATGGCTTGAGCCTGAGTAGTGGAGGTTGCAGTGAGCCGAGATTGTGCCACTGCACTCCAGCCTGGGCAACACAGTCAAACCCTGTCTCAAAAAAAAAAAAAAAAAAAAAAAGGAAAGAAATATCTGTCTTAAAAATATCCTACCCCCACTTCTCCCTTGTGAGTTGCTACTAAGTTTTTGTTAAGGCACTGGTGGTATGCAATGCCCTTGGCTTTGCTTGATCAGCAGCTTAATTTCATGGTCTCTTCAGGGAGTCACTGCCAACACTTGCCTTCACAGAAGTTACATTCTAGTGAGGGAGACAGACCATGAACAAACAAACACGCATATAATTGAAGGTAGTGGTAAGTGCAATGAAGGATCCTGAAACATGGGAAGAGGATAGAGAACTCTCAGGGGCATGGGCGACTTTAGGTGAGGTATTCTGGAGGGCTTCCTCCAGGACAGGAAATTTAAGCAGAGACTTGAGGGAAGTGAGATCTGGGGAAAGAGTGTCTTAGCTAAAAAGAATAGGAAGTATAAAAGTCTGGAGGTAGGAATGACTTTGGTGTATTCAAGGAAGGGCAAGATGGTTGAAGCATAATGCAGAGAACTGAGGAAATTGAGCTTGGAGACATAAGAGGGAGACATGGGAAGATGGTTGGGTTTTGTTTTAAATGTGAAGGGAAAGACTTTGGAGGGTTTTAAGTGGGGAGTGAGATGATCTAATTTAGATTTTTGAAAGATTACTCTGATAGCTTGGTAGAGACTAGATTGTGGGAGCATAGGTGGTTATATGGTTTAGCTGTGTCCCCACCCAAATCTCTCTTGAATTGTAATCCCCATAATCCCCACGTGTTGAGGGAGGAACCAGTGGGAGGTGACTGGATGATGCGGGTGGTTTCCCCTATGCTGGTCTCCTGATAGTGAGAGTTCTCACAAGATCTGATGGTTTTATAAGGCAGTTTTTCCCGCTCTTGCTTGTTCTTCTCTGTCTTTCCTGCCACTCTGAAGAATGTCTTTCTTTCCCCTTTGGCTTCCACTATGATTGTGTTTCCTGAGGCCTCCTCAGCAATGCAAAACTGTGAGTCAATCAAACCTCTTTCCTTTATAAATTACCCAGTCTTGGACAGTTCTTTATAGCAGTATGAAAATGGACTAATGCATGTGTGTGTGGGGATGCATGACCTCTATTGCAGAAGTCAAAGTGAAAAAGAGGGATAGCCCAGTGTAGGCACTCTCAGTGGAGGCGCTGGTGGGATTTCGGATATGTTTTGAAGTCAGAACTTTTGGGGAGTTGCCTTTTGGCCTGAACATTCTGCTCAATAGTGATGCCACAGTGAGTTCAGAAGGTGAGGGGAAAGGAAGGAGAAAACCAAGAACTCTGATTTGAATATGTTGAACTTGTGATGACTTTTCAGTATCTAAATGGAAATGGACAGATGTAGGAGGTGACTTCAGTCAAGGCTGGCATTGTATAACCTCAGTCCCTTTATCTCTCTGCTGACTTGATGGCAAAATCTTGCTCTAAGGCTCTACTGCTTTTCCTCTTTCTCTTTCTATCCTCCAAATCTCTCTTTTTCTAATACTTTCTAGGAGGATGACTTGGAATTTGCATATGCTCAAACCAAATGAATACAGAAATAAATCCACATATTCTTGAATTTCACTTAAGGGAAACTTATCGGGGGGGGGGGTAGAAAGTTTATTTAATTAGCATTATATTGTGAAAAGAGCTATAGTACAAATTTTTAAACAGTTACAATTTTGGACCCACTAGTGGGTTGTGAAATCAATTTAGTGGGAGGTAAAATCAATTTAGTGGGTCACAAACAGCATTTGAAAAAATGAAATATAATAGAGAACAAAAGAGTGCATCACACTTAATAAGAGCAAGTATGCGTGAAATTTTTGTTTCATACACATATGTATATACTGGGTTATAGTGTAAAATGTATTTCTTACAGTGAATTGCAGTCTCTGGAAGTTGCTGCTATAGGAGAGGTGTGTCGCAAGCCTTTGTTTTCAGATGGGTAGCAGCACTTTCAAAGTCTAACGTTATTTTCACAGTTAAGGCCAAGCCACATAACCTTTGATGCCTTGGTTTTATTTTTAATTTATAAAATGGAAATAATATTTTCTCCCTATGTGTAAGTCTGGATTTGTCTGGTTGCAAGGGAGAGGAATTCAGCTTAAACTAGTTTAAGTTAAAAAAATAAATAAATAAAGGCTGTTTTGAAAGGATGCAGGATCAGCTAACCGAATCCAAATTCAGAGATTGAAGAGGAACTGGGCAACTTTGGAGCCTGGAACTTATCCAGGGACACGGTTCTACTATGCACTCTCTCTTTCTCTGTCTAGCTTGTCTTTGCTTGGTTTCACTCTCTTCTATGGCAGATAGCTGTTTTTATATGCTAAAAATTATGATTACCATTAGCCTTGGTTTCATATCCTTCTAGCTCTGAGACCTAAGAGGTAAGAGGCCTCCCTTGGTAGTGTCAATTTGAATTACCCCAGGGAAAGGCTCTGATTGGTCTATCCCTGGTCACATGCCTATCCCTGAACAATCACCCTATAGGAGGATAAGAGCTTAGATGGGTTAATATAGGTTTTGTATATAACCATGTGGGGTGTGTGTGTGTGTCTGTGTGCATGCATGCTTTTAGAAGCCGAGGAAAAGTATGATAGGAAGATAATGAGAGCTACTGCATCTATATGTCATGGGAATGTTCTAAGAATTAATAAAATATAGTTTATGAGAGGTTTTGAACTTGTAATTTACCTTGAGGAATAACTCAAATGTCTTCACAGTAAACCAACATCTGTAGAACTAATTTCTGGGCTCATAAAAAGCAAGATGTGACTAATTCTATAGGAGGTGCCTTGTGGACCACCCCGCCCTTTGCTTGATGTGCAGAATGACTTCCCAAGTCCTCTGTGCATCAATCCTAGTTCAGCTGGGTCTGTACAGAGGCTTGTGATTTATTAAACACACTGGTTAGAGCAAATCTACCTAGGAAAGACCTAGAAACACCCTGAAACCCTAGAGTTACTCAAAAGATTATGAGGTCTAAACTCTGCTTTTTCTAAGATTCGAATACCTCATGTTTATGATAAGCCTCATACTTAGGAAATGATACTTTCTGGTAATGGTGAGGAAAAATATTTGCTAATGAAAATCTAAATGAGGGATGATGAAGCTAAACATCATTAGATTTAGTTACTTTCCCTGCATGATTGGTTGGAGGATATTATCCATAGAAAAGTTTCTTTATGCCAGCCATTCTTTTCTGTGAATATCACCTCACTCCCGATCAGTTATTTAAATATCTTATGCTGCTCCAGAGAATGTCCTGGCTCCCCAAATATTTTCTTGTCAATCTCCTGTAATATGTTCTGTCACACTGGGTCCTCCTGGGAAGGAAACAGGTTTACTTTAACATTTTATGAGATCAATCCCTCTATATCCAATGGCCAGTCATAGAATGGGATTATTAATACAGAATAGTAACTGGCAACTAAATTAGAGGACTGTAATTCCATTGAGAAGCTCTAGATTTTAAAATTAATTTAATGCTTATGAAAGCTATAAGAGTGACAGCCCATGAGGATAAAATGATCTTTTTTTTTTCCCTCTGATGAATAGATATTGCTATATCAGAGACTGCAACCAAAACTTTTGGCAAGGCCTTAGAGCTGATTTCTTCTTCAGTGGTCTTTGTGAGGGTGGATGGGCCTGTGTTTGTGTTATTTTTTTTTTTCAGAATGAGAGACTGTGGCAGGATTTTGGGGTCAGAAATGTGGATGAGATTCTCAGCTCTGTCTCTTGCTTATAGTGTAATTTAAGTAGGGCTACAGATAAATTACAGAGTTGGTGGGTTAAATTTGAATTTTAGATAATGAATTTTTCAAGTGTAAGTTATGTCTAAAATATTGCATCAAACATGCTTATACTAAAAATGTTTATTTGTTGTTTATCTGATGTTCAAATTTAGTTGAGCATATTGTATTTTTATTTGCTAAGCCTGGCAGCTCTAGATTTAGGACTAGTTACTTAAATTCTCTTTGTCTTAGTTTCCTCATCTCTAAAGTAGAACTAGTGACACTTATTTTACAGGGACACTGAGGGCTAGATGATATAATTTATTCATTCAACAAATGCTTATCAACTGCCTACTTTGTGCAGTGAACAAAATATGCCGCTGTGCAGGAGATAGACCGTAAAGTACGTAAATAAGTATGTCAGATGGTGATAGATGCTGTGGAGAAACACACAGTAGGGAAGAGGTAGGGATTGGTGGTGGAGAGTTTGAATTTTAATTAAGTAGGTTGGTTAGGGAAGTCTTCACAGAGAACAAGATATTTGACTAAAGACAGGTAGAAGGAAAGAAAGAAAGAAGAAGGAAGGAAGGGACCCAGCCATGCAGATACCTGTAAAAAGATCGTCACAAGCACAGAGGCTAGCAAGGGTGACAGCCCTGAGGCAGCAGGTGCCTGCTATCTTGGAGGAACAGCAGGGAGGTCAGTGTGGCTGGAGAGAAGTCAGTGAGCCAGGAAACGGGGGTGGGGAGAAAGACAGTGTGTATAAAATGCCTGGTACATGCTTGGTGCTCTTTATTCTTGCTGTAGAACTATGTGGACCCAGATGAATGCTAGTTGATCACACAAGGGCCCTCTGGAGGGTTTTAAGTCTTCCAAAGGTAGCCATGGGGCCTCAGTTTTCTCAATCACAAAGTGGGGATGAAAATAGCACCATGGCCTCCCCTACAAAATTGGCATAGCCCCACTTCCCAGAAAGGGCAGCTCAGATGATGTTAGCACATATGGCAGGAAGAAGACTTGCTGTGAGCTGAAGGCAAGACTGGCTGGAAGGTAAGCAGGTGAGGGGCTTGGAGGATGTTCTAGGAGATTGTGGGCTTGGAAGAATCCAAGGTCAGCAGCACTGAGAGCAGAGGTTACAGCTGGGATCAGTGCAGAATTCTTGGTTAAGTCTTGAAGAAGTGGTTTGGTACTGCAGCCAGTAAAATAGTTTGCTATGAGAAGCTCAGGAGCTCAGGCAAGGAGAGGGAGTAATGGGGTGGGATGCCAAATGCCTGGACCCCAGATACAGATACAAGGCAGTGATTGCTAAAGAAAAATGGCATAAAGTAAATTATTAAACTAGTTTTTTTTCCTATGTATGATTGGAAACTACATTTATCAGCATCACCTGGAGAGTTATTTTTGTTTTTATTTTCTAATTTTTTTTAGAGATGGGGTCTTGCCATGTTGCCCAGGCTGATCTTGAACTCCTGAGCTCAAGCGATCTACCCTTCTCAGCCTCCCAAAATTCTGGGATTGTAGGCGTGAGCCACTGTGCTTGGCAGAGTATGTTAAAATACAGATTTCTAGGCCCCACCGACTCTGAGACAATGAGATGGGGCTTGAGAATCTTAAAAACAACCCTGGTGATTCTGATGCAGAGCACTCATAGTCTAATTTGAGCCCTGTAGGTGGAAGCAAGTGTGTTCACCTGTTGTGATGAGGTGTGAGGAACAGAGTTTAGTTGTTTTTAACACTAAACCGAACTGTCCTTGTTGTATTATGTAATAAACTATCTTCTTACTGTCTCTGCATAGTTTTTTACTTTCTTTGTGAGTACTACAAGGAAATCTTGACTTCTCTAACTAAATGACAGTAATACTATGATCAAAAACCATGTCTTTTAGCTCTTTGTGTCTTGCATAGTCCCTAAGTTAGTGTTGGGCATGTGTAATTTCATTACCTACCTTCTGACTTCAAGGATTAATTAATACACAGCCATCCTCGCTTTGACCTTACCTGTGGTCAACATTTTCGCAAATGTGCTGATGGTCTTAGAGAGCCAGTATGGTAAAATGTGGATGCATCTGCGTGAACTTTTCTCATTATTTGTACAATGTCTGTTGCAATGATTCACCGCCTTGGCTGCATAATCATGTGTTTAAACATCCTCAGGCCCAGGCCATACCTAAGACCAATTAATTAAGAATCTCTGGGGGTGAAACTCAGGCATTACTGGAGATGGAAGAGGAAGTGTTACCAGAAGTTAGAAGCTTGGAGGAGAAGCCTCTGCAGGGCAAGTGGTTAAGTTGTGAAAGGGAGATTTGAGGGCCTGGTATTCAGATCTCTGGGGGAGCCATGGTTGGTCAGTGCTCTGAGCTTTAGGAGGGCACAGCCAACAGTGCAGGTGGGAAGGCTTGATTGGCACTCAGACAGCAAAAAGAGCAAGGCCAGCTGACACTAGAATCGTGGGGGTAGAATGGAGCACTGGTGTGGCTGCTACGAGCACTGCTGAGGGAGTGTGATAAGACTGATACCATGAGTGCCAAGAGAATCAGGAATTTGGAACCATCACTGTCCTTTACTGCTGGAGTGGTGCAGACTGGAGCTAGAAGCCTGAGAGTTAAGTGTCTTCTTCCCTCCTTCTTTGAACCTATAATTGTACGCCACCTGGCAAGGGAGCCTGCAAATATAATTTGCTCCAATGTCATGAACAAATTAGTGCCTTATAAAAGGGCTGGGGAGAACCAGTTTAGGCCCCTCTTGCCCTTCCGTCCCTTCTGCCATGTGAGGACACAGTGTTTGTTCCCTCTGGAGGATGCAGCCACAAGGTGCCATCTTGGAAGCAGGGAGCAGCTCTTATCTATTGTTTAAAAATTACCCAGTCTAAGGTATTTTGTTAGAGCAGCACAGATGGACAAAGACACTCTGCTCTTCTCCCTGGGGGGCATGTATTCAGCTGGTCTAGTTTTCAGAAGCTGAGAGAGAGAAAGAAGCTAGCATCTTGTTCCTGGCTTGGGTACCGGCCAAGCCACTGGAGCTGCTGATCTTTCCCGGTACTAAGTGAGGGAAAAGTACAGGGGTAGAGTAGAGGGGGAAGATGGTATGATGGTGCTGAGGGAGGAAATTAGTTGCCCTCTTGAGTTCCTAATTTCTCAGTGATACTGAAGATAGATCATCATAACTATGCATTTTAGAACTGGAAATACAGAGGATAGATGATATTAGAGACTTCTTTTGGGGTGCCCACCTCTGTAGTGTGGGACAAAGAGACTCATGCATTAAAGATCACTGTGGGTGTCAGTGGAAGATACAGTTGCATTTTTTTCAGGAACCACTAAGGCAGGGAGAATGATAAGGATGGATTTCCCCCAGTCTCTTTATTGGGTCAAAGGAGACCTCTGTCTGCCTCACATGGACTATGTGGACCATGAGACAGATCAGGCACCTAATCCAGGAACAGCCCAAGTTGGGGGTGTTCATGTAAAGGAATAGTGCATTTGGCCAACAAAAAAGACAGCCAATTTGCCACAGCAGCCGCAAAAGGAAATAACTTTCTCTTCCTCCTTCCCATGGAGACACAAGAAGAATAAGTGTAAGGAAGAGGCGATATAGGAAAGACAGAGAAGATAATATTGTCTATAGACTATTGCGACATATGCGGGCAGTGGGAAAACTCTGAATTGAACACAAGTTCTTAAGTAGTAAAGATTATCTATTAGTAACCCAAAAGGGACTTTTTTTTTTTTTAAACTGAAAGTGATTATAAAGTTATGGAATCAGGCTGAAGTATCATTAAGGATGCCCACCAATCTGTAGGAAAAATTGGGAGCTTTGGTGATCATAGTTGGTAGTAGTTACTGGAAAAATAAAATAATTTCATGTTTATACCTTGATAAGTTCAAACTGCTCAGTCCAACTAGCTACAGTTTATAACCCTTATAAATCTGGGTTTATATCTGGCTCAGTCTGGAAGCCACATCTTGTTCAAGAGTCATATTTTCAAAGCCAAAGCTAATTAAAAAGGAATTCTCTTCTCTATTTGAATTTTGGAAATCTGCAGTGAGACCAAAATACAACAGTCCATAGCAGCTCTTTTCAATCAACCCTCTCGTTTTACAGTCATTCCAGTGCCTTTCCTGTCAGATCACTTAGAGATTCCTCTACCTCCAACACACACTTCTACTGCTCTTCTTATCTCTCTCTTGCTCCTTCAGTACTTTGTTGTTTGAATTACCTTTAGCCATTTTTCTTTCTTTCTTTTTCTTCTTCTTGCATATCTTTTCTCTACTCCCCCCAATTTTTTATCTAAAAAGCTCAGGGAACTAGTTGGGGGAAGTGAACTCTCCACAGAAGGTGTTAAACAGATGCTGGAGCAGGGCATGGGAAGAACAACAGAAGGGGGAATTCTCCTGGTCAGGTAGGCGGTTGAGTTGGCATGGGGGTAGGGATGGGCACACATACTCAAACAATACTAATTTTTAATCATAATGAAAATGTTTAACATTTCTTGGGCTTACGGTTCACTAAACATTTGTACATTCCTTATTTCAACTAATCCTTAGGGTCCTGAGAGTGAGTGTTATGCTCACTGTGAAGCTGAGAAATCTAGGCTCAGGTTGGCAAAATGACTTGAATAAATTAGTAGGACAGAATTTCAGAATTTGAACCCAGGACTCCTGACTTTGTCCTTGTTCCCTTCTGTTACCTCTTTCTCCAATATCTACTTTATTCTCTTTGCCTGCTGTTCTCTCAGAGGGTATTTTTTTCTCTTTATCCCACTCTTACTGTCTTTCCTACCATTTTGGTCCTACTGGTAATTTCCTTCCTGATTTGAAACTCTTAACCAAAAAGCAACAAAGCCTGAGAACTCTGTTTTTTTGATGTTGTTGTTGTTTGTTTCTTTAATTACAGGAGAAAATTTAAGGAGATTTCTTCATCGAATGCATTCTTCTCAGAATGGCATATATTTTTGGTCTGCTTGTTAACATGACTCACACAAAGTGAGGCTGAGAATCAAGGATACAGACTTTTTAACAGACACTTAACAAGAAAAGCATCGAAGTCCTGGGGGTCCTGTAATTGTCTGGAATGTTCTGAATGTGATTTTGTAGTGTTTCCTAGAGCTAGTTTATAAGCCAAATAAGACAATCTATGTAATTATTTTCTTGCTTAAGCCCTTTATGGACCAAGACAGGGTTACTTGGCTTACTTAATCCATCACCTTGTTCATTAGGCTTTTGTCTGCTTTAAGGATGTAATTTACTCTCAGTGGACAAATATTTTTTATCACTGAAGATAAATGTCTATCTGTCTGTCTCTTTCTCTAATCTATCTACCTGTTACTATTTTTTGAGACTGTTTTGCTCTCCAGGCTGGAGTGCAGTGGCCTGATCATGGCTTGCTGTAGCCTCAACCTCTGGGGTTCAAGAAATCTTCCCACCTCAGCCTCCCAAATAGCTGGGACTCTAGGCACACCACCATGCCAGCCTAATTTTTTGTATCTTTTGTAGATACAAAAAGTAGTATCTACAAAAGTAGAGACGAAATTTTGCCATGTGGCCCAGGCTTGTCTCGAACTCATGAACTCAAGTGAGCCACCTGCCTTGGTCTCCCAAAGTGCTGCAATTATAAGAATGAACCACTGCATCTAGCCTATCTACCTAACTATTAATCACCTATTTCTATGAAAATACCTAAAAGCCTCCTAGGGTGATTAGAGGTGCAGGGGCAGGAACATTGCTTTGTAGTCATGTGACATTCAGCATGACTAATATAGGCCTGAACTGAATGATGTTCGGTGACATGGGGCAAGGGACTGGCTGCTGACTGTTGGGTGGGTGGGAGGCGAGGGTAGTGGGAGGAGTTCTTGTAGACTCCCAGGAGCTTCCAGCTTCAGCATGGGAAGTGAAGCAGCCCTTGTGTTGGAAGGGTAGTACTTCCCTGGAGATGGTTACAGTTGTAACTGGTGACCTGGGAGTGAAGATGACAGAAGCTGAGGAACAGGCACACAGACTATCAAAGGGATCTGAGGAGCCAAGCACCAGCATGATCTGATTGGCCATGCGTTTAATCAGATTGGTCATTAGGGCAGGTGACAAAATGGGTTTGACCATTTTCACTGAAAATTCTTTCACTGAGAAGTCTTTCAGCATAGGTGTCTGAAACGAAATGTTCATTTAAAAAAAATTTTGGTTGAAGGAAAGTTCAGGAGGATATTGGTGTGGCATTGCCGAGTACTGTTTGGGCAATGCCATTTTATAGGCAGTAAACATTCTTGGAGAGATTATTATTTAACCTACTTGCAATAGAGTGAAATGGAATTGCTTACATTTTTTTTCTTCTTCTGAGCACCACTCTTACTATTCTGAAACATCAAAATAGGCAGAAGAACAATTCCATCTGCAGGACTTAATCAGCATGTGCCTTTGTTGGGCCTCCCTTGCCTTAGCTTGTCTCTTTAATTTGGTTGATGGGTTCATCCCTGGACCTAACTGACTACTTGTTCCTCTCTTCATTGTGAAACCAAGTGACTGACATACTCCATGCAAGTCTGTTGTCACTGAGGAAGAACAAGGTAACAGTAACCAGGGGAGTGGAGAAGAGGGTGAGTTTCTGACGCGACCCCATACTCTCTGCTTACCGTGTCAACTGTGCTGCAGCCCCAGGGAAAGGTGGATCTGAAAGCCAAGGAAATCTACAAGGGGAGTGAGGTCCCTTGGTTAACTCTCTGCCAGTTTTGTTAAATATAGATCAAATATTTCATTATTTGTGAGATCATCTTAAAAAGAATCCCAATTTTATACTGTGGTAGATGATGTGTGTATCAATAATGCCTGTAATTTCACATAAGGCATAATGGATGTATTCATTTCCTGTGACTGCTATAATAAATTACCATAAACTTGGTGACTTAAAAC
The DNA here is from genome assembly GCF_049354715.1 of Callithrix jacchus. Classification (NCBI taxonomy): domain Eukaryota; kingdom Metazoa; phylum Chordata; class Mammalia; order Primates; family Cebidae; genus Callithrix; species Callithrix jacchus. Next base: position 56,641,776 of record NC_133518.1, read on the forward strand.
AAAAGGATTTATTCTTTGACGGTTCCAAAGCCCAGAAGTTCAACATCAAGGTGTTGTCAGGCCCACACTTCCTCTGAAGGCTCTCGGGGAGATTCCTTCTTTGCCTCTTCCAGCTTCCGATGTTCCTTGGCTTGTGACAGCGTCACTTCAACCTTTGCCTCTATCTCCACATAGCATCTCCTCTTCTACTTTGTATCTAAAGTAAAATTCTAAAAACAAAAACAAACAAACAAACAAACAAACAAAACTCCGCCTCCTGGGTTCGGGCATGAGCGTCTCCTCTGTGTGTCATATTATAAGGACACTTGTGAGATTAAGTGCCTATGTAGATAATCCAAGATAATTTCATTTTAAGATCCTTAATTTAATTACATTCACAGAGACCATTTTTATAAATAAGGTCAAATTCACAAGTTCTGGGAGTTGCATGTGCATATAATGTTTGGTGGGGGGCACCATTCAACCCACTATGATGGATTTACTGGTCTTTTTGCATATTTTTAAATGACCGACTGACCTTTGGCATCTAAAATTTGTTGTAATCATGAGTTAACCCTTACTGAGCCCTTTCTCTGTGTCATACACTTTGCAAAGTCCTTGAACTTATTGTTTTAAGACCATTCTATGATGTCACTCTTATTTTTTATCTCCACTGTACAGCCAAGAAAAATGAGGTTTGGAGAAATTAAGTAATTTGTGCAAGGTCCCAGGGCTTGTGGGATTTTAAAGGGTGGGGCCAAGATTAAGTCCATGTTCATCTGTTTTGAACCTGGACCCTTAACCAGCATGGTGCAGAAGAAATAGATGCATATGAAATGTCTTAAAAACTTCAATTAAAAAACAAATAATTTTCCTCCTTAACCTCTTAAAAATTTCTAGTAAGCAAGTAATGTTAACACACATGCATTTCCTGATAATCCATGTGCTTATCTACATCTAAAATTTAATGTATATAGAAGAACCCGGTAAATGAATTTATAGATATATATTTATTTATTTTGAGATGGAGTTTCGCTCTTGTTACCCAGGCTGGAGTGCAATGGCGCGATCTCGGCTCACCACAACCTCCGCCTCCTGGGTTCAGGCAATTCTCCTGCCTCAGCCTCCTGAGTAGCTGGGATTACAGGCATGTGCCACCATGCCCAGCTAATTTTTTGTATTTTTAGTAGAGACGGGGTTTCACCATGTTGACCAGGATGGTCTCGATCTCTTGCCTTGGCCTCCCAAAGTGCTGGGATTACAGGTGTGAGCCACCGTGCCCAGCCTAAATAAATTTATTTTTAAAAAACATATTATATCTCTAGGAAATAAGTAGTGGTGGGCAATCTTTCTAAAAATAGTTCTAAAATTTGGAGAAAGGCAAAAAGCTAAGCTTTTCTAAGCAACACTGAATTCCCTAAATGTACCTCAATGTAGGTAACTAATTGAAAATGTGTGTAGTAGTAACACAGAACACAACACACCTACAACTGAACATTTCCTTGAAATCCAAATTCCTCATTTGTGATTTTTTTTAGTTTTTTTGCCTTACAATAAATCCAGAAATTTTAAATCCAATTTGGCATTTGGATTACCTATAGGCAAGAAAAAATTAAAGGCAATTGTTTTAGTGGCAATTGCAGTGGATTATGAATCTAGACAAGACTTTTTATTCTGACATGAGTCACAATCTAGTTGGTATGACTTCTCAGACGGTCGCTTCATTTCTCTGAGCCTGTTTTCTTATTTAGAATAGGCTGGATCAACGGTTCTTACCTTTCTTTGGTCTCTGATGATTTCATAATAGCTATGGATCCTCTTCTCACAAAAATTTCCATGCACAATATTATATACTATAGAAAATGCACATTTGCCGCAGCCCATTCATGAATGTCTGGGTTGTTGTTGTGGATCCATCTCCAGGGTCCCATTTAGCTCCAATATCCTAGGCTTCTTTAAGTACTTACATTACTCTAATATATTTGATAGAGAAATATGTGTGACTTGTGAAACAAAAATCCTTCAACAAACAGAGAATGAGGTGAAGTCTGTGTGAGAGATGACAGAAAGCCATCTATTTTACTATAAGAGAAAAACATAAACATTTTGAAAGTGCTCTTAGAATTTGAAGACCTTATAAAAGTCTTTTGAAAAATTATTCTGGCACGTACTGAAGGCTCTTGACTTTTGAAAGGTTTTGACTTTCAAGTTTTTGTAAAATTACATTTTCCATCTGATGCCAGAAAGGCAGTGCTGCTTTTGTCACAGCCAGAATCCAAGTGAAATGGCTGCTGGCAGTTCCAAGGAGTCAGAAAAAGTTCATGTGGCACAGGGATGATGCCCCGTGCACAAAGAAGCTGTGCTGCTCTTCCAGGGTGGGTTTGTGTGTGAGCTGACACTCTGAGGATGCTAAGTTGGCACTAGGGGAGATGCCCAGGAGATAAGTTCCTCCCCCCCACCCCCCGCACCATGAACTATACAATTGTTAGAGCTTATATGTCAAAGGATTAACGCTTTTTTCCCCTGAACTGGCTCTCTCATTAAAGCCCTATTGTTTTGCAGTTTGTAATCTCCACCTCCACATTCCCCACAAAATAATTTCGTTTTGCAGCCTTTTGATTAGCAAAGGTTTGGTTGTCGGTGCTACAGCACTCTTACGATGTGTATACATCAATAATGAGATTCTGGTGGTGTTTGTCCTCAGTCACTTGTTGGAGATAACTGACAGGCAGTGAGAGATCAAGTCAGCAGAGCTGGGCTTGTGGCTTGGGTTTTTCCTTGGGATTCATGCAGTTTATTGTAATTGCTATCTTCGTCAGTCTTGTTTGAGTATCAGGGTATGTAGGTGTGTGTCTACACACACAGGTGTGCTTGAGATTCAGGATGATGAAGGACAACCAAGTGGCACAAGACCCCATGGCTAGACAAAAATAGAACTAAGAATTGAGCTCTGAATTCTAAGTTAATGTTCAAATCTAATCTTCCTCCGTTGCTCCAAAGCAACACTGTCCAATAGAATTTTCTGCAATGATGGAACTCTTCTTTATCTGTGCTATCCAATATGGTAGCCACTAGCCACATGTGGCTATTAAGTACTTAAAATGTAGCTAACATGAGAGAGTAGAATATTGCATTTTATTTAATTTCAATTAACAAATATTCAAATATCAATTGCCATATATGACTAGTGGCTACTGTACTGGACAGAGAAGCTCTTGGATGGTCCTTTCTGATTTCGGTTTTATAGGATAGTCTCCAAATATGAGACATTGTGTCTGATATCACTGTCATCCTTTTGATAGGCAAACCTAATGATCAGCTTAGAATTTAAAATAGCCTTATTAGCTTGTCTGTATAAATAAAGATGTGCTCCATTACTGCCTGCTCAATAGCTTTGTTTCTCAGTAATATTTACACCCATCTTTAGGTACATGTGTCACACACACACATCAAAACAGTTTCCTAATGGGTAGCCCTTATTTCTTACATGTTCCTGTAATTTCTGCCTAGGTGGTACCTGCCAAACCCTTCTTTTTCTACCCTTAGAGTTTTTTGTTCTTATTCCATTCACTTCAAAATATCATTACCATTGCAAACAAGGAAAATGTGTTTATCAGAAACTGCAAACTCCTTTAGGGCCTCATAGGATTAATCACGGTTATAAAGTTTTATTAAACACAATTTTTGTTTAATGACAAGCTCCACCAGTCCTTCCCATTCCAAACCAATCCTGTCCTAAGGGTGAATTGCGCTTAGCAGATTGTTTTCAACAGACTCTTCAAGACAATCCCTATTACTTTGTCATGCACAGAGATATTTTTCTTCCTGGATAATTTGAACTTCCTTAAAAATCACATCTGTTTCATACTTTATTTATTTGTAATTTAAATCCTTAAATTGAATCTTTCATTACTAACATCTGGGCTTGAAATGCAGCCCACTTGAAAAAATACAAATTTTATTTTATTTGTAGTTACCCCCCTTCACTCGGTAGCACTGGTACAAACATTCTCTGGCCAGAGGCAAAACAGCCGGGTATCTTAAAGCTGTGATGCTGTACCACGTGTAATGTGGCTCACTTGATTGTCCCTGAAGTGACTGGCAATTTGCCCAGAATTAGACTGAATGCACGTAATAAGCTGTAGAATTTCCACAATATTGACAATTAGATATCTCTATACAGCAGCAGCTGTGTATTGTTCTCATGGTATGGTCCCCTCAAAGCACCTCCTAAAAAGAAAAAAAAAAAACCTGGCAGAAGGTTGCAGGCAGCAGAAAGGTAATATGCATTGTATGAAATATCTCAAATTCAGATTAATAGGGATGTTTCTATTAGTACAGTTTTCTGCAATGGAAATCATGGCTGAAACAGAATGCTTTGGAATAGGAGTTTATAACATCACATCTGTATCGGGTAATTGCTATATTTTTAGCGTGTTTCGAAGGAAGATACCTTTTCTCATTTCCATTCATTGTGAAAGGGAGAGAATTGTATCACTAGTGCTTCTGGAGCATTTCAAGCCTTTGAGAACGAGCAGTTTTGATCCTGTGGACATGTTGACATGCTCTTACCCTTCTGAAATGGCTTTGGTCGTTTAAAACAACTCTCACTATCCCCTGAATGGAAATTAGCCCCAAGAAATCATCTTGTTTGTGGACAGTTTTGAGGAAAAAGAGCCCCGCTTCTAATTTGCCATTTTTGCACTCTTAATACACAGAGAGCCATTCACACAAACATGAAAACATCTCTCCATGTTCCACCATTTTTCAAAATATGTCTCCACCAGCTCATTGTTTCATGATTGTAGAAAAGAAAAAGAGAACATTAAGGAAGTGAACCCATAGTTTCTCACTATCTAGAAGCCATTGCCCACAGTCCTAAGATTTATATATGATTTTAAACCACACATTCGAAGTTTGCAGTATGAAGGGCTAATCTTTGATATTTTGCCCAGTGGAGCTGGGGCAGACTGTTGTTGTCTGGAGCCAGACTCGGTAAACTTTGGGTTTTGTTGTTTGTCTCCTTGTAATGGAAATGAACGTTTTAAAAGAAAGCTACTCTTTTTAGAAAAATACCATAAAATCTCGGTAACAATAAGACGTCATGTTTTCTATTGCAGATCTTAATTTATCAAGCTAATTACCAACAAAATGTAGCTAAATTGCTGATAATCTTGAGACTGATTAATTCAGCAACAAGACATTGTTGGGTTCTTTAAAGGTTAGCCGTGGTATTTGGGTAGCATAGTAACGTAGGATTCTTTCTCACCTCAAATTATACTGACTCCTTCTTTTAGAAAATTCCACATTATTAAAAATGCATTCAATTTTGGTCCAACACATACATTTATTTTTCCTATTAATGCAAATTAGAGGAGCAAAAGAGAAATCAAATTTCTTATTTGCAAAGAACTTACTGGAAACTTGTATTTTCTCTCCCACAACCCAGTTTAAAATCCTCTTTTAAAACTTTATATTTATACTTCTGTTCCTTTCCCTTCCCTGAGTTGTATCTTTAATAATTGCTTATTAATGATTGCCTTTTGTATTGAAAAAGCATCAGGTGATGGAGTGGGAGCTCCCTTCTAGGAATCAGGAACTCCGAATTCTCCAGTTTCAGTTCTGCTCCTAACAAGCTGAGTGATTTTAGGCTAGTTGTTTTGCCTCTCTGAGCTTCAGTTCCCCCAAATGTGGACAAAAGTTAGTAGAACTTGATCTAGAGGATCCAGCTTATCAGACAGTCAAGTGAAAAATACCATGGACCCTGAGGTCAGCTTTGGTGATGGCTGGTTTTTTTCCCAGGTGTGAGAAAGATACTTTCTTGACACCCAGTTTCACTAGTTATACCCTCTGTGTTCGCCTGCAGCTGAATCAGTGGCTAATGAGGTCAGATCATGATGTGTATGCCTGTGAGCCAAAGACAGGGCTGAGATGGCATGAAATGTTATCGCTTGGGTGTTTCTACTGCCAGCAGCATAACATTGAGTCCCTTTGGTGCCTAATGTACTCTAATAAAGGAGGTTAAAGAGCCAGTACATTAATTGACTCCTGTCCTAAGTCCCTTTTATAACCTGTGCTATCAGCATAAGTACAAGTGTGGTGTAGTAAGGAATATCATTATGAAACAGATTTCCTGAGAGAGGAATTAGCTGGCTCTGGTGGGCATCCCTGCTAAATGAACACACTTCCGTGTTTATGAATACCGTTATAGATGTACTCTTAACAATTCTGCTGGGGAACAAAAGCTTTCATTGGATAGCCTAACGGAGCATTTTCTCTGACTGGTTTTTGAAGGGTTAATTTGCAGTTTACTATTGAATAACATAAAATGAGCTGTAAATAATGTAATGATACGTATTGTTAAGCTACATATACTATACCAGGTGCTGGTACACCCACTCCTCACTTAGATATAATCTGGGGCAGTCAACAAACACAGATGTATTTTAACAAAGAAAGAGAGAGAGATAAAGACCAAAAGAACAAGAAAAAAAATTAAAGCATATGTAAGATAATTTAACCAAGACAGAGATCCAGGTAAAACTTGGCCTGTTTTTTTTTTCTCAGAGTAGCTTCCCTGTACTGGGTGAAATACAACAGCATTTTGGCTTGTTTTTGGAACACACATGAGCCAAACACGTGGGAAACACCTTGACAGGCCTTTTGTATAACTACAAGGAAACTGATCATCCTAAATAAATTACATGGGAAAAATATGAATCTTTGAATACTAGTAATTATAATGGTTATTTTTCACTTTTGTAGCACCTGCAAATGATGTATATGTAACAAAGCTTCAAAGAGCTCTAATTAACTTTTTATTTTTTCCATTTACTGGTTTTAACCAGTTTGCATTAATTGGCAATTTATATCTATATATTTTTACCAAATATTTCTATTACTTTTGAGTGGCTGGAAATCACACATTATTGAATTTATTTTTGCTGAATTTGTTTTTAATTTTTTTCAGCCACTTGCTCTAAACTTCTCTCTTCCTGCCCTGCTCTACCAAGCGGGTGGAGGGAAGTAGAAATTTCTATGTTGAGTTATGGGCGGGAGACACCCACTCTTGCTTCTAGGGTGCAGTGACATGACTTCTGACTAATAGTGCCAGTCAGAATTCCTAACTGCTCCTACCAAATGTGCAAGGGCTCTGTTTGGAAGACCTCCAGGCTCAGCTTTTCAACAGATTACTCTGGGCTATTCATGGCACAAGATTAGTCTGACCACCATGAAGACAATGCTGTGTTCTGCTTTAGGGCTTAGGACAAGTGAGACCCAGATGAAGCAGACTTCTGAGGGGATCTTTAAATGGACACCAAATTTAAAACCCTCCAATTTGCAATTCTGATTATTCTGAAATTAGCTGGTTGCTGCCACCTTGGGTGGCAATGCTAGGGGAAGAGGGAGCCTAAGACTGTCTGGGGGCTAAACTTGTGTCCAGGGAAGGAGAAAACGGGCACTATTGACCTCAGGAAATTTGGGGAAGAAGGAAACAGCTGGTACTTTAGGTTCCTCTCTCTTTGTGATTTTGTTTGGGTTTAAAGGAACATCTAGGTGCCCCTGCCATCTACACGGAAATCGATGTGGTGAAAGGTTTTGACAAGCTTTTACATAACCGGGGAAGAAAAAAAATTAACATCTAGGGGTTGGACTAGCAGTGATCTGGGAAGAGATAAAGAGGCATAATCACCTCCAGAAATCTGAGGCAGGTGGAATCAGACCGGGTGTGTGTGTGTGTGTGTGTATGTGTGTGTGTGTATGTGTGTGTGTGTGTGTATGTGTGTGTGTGTGTGTGTTGTTCTTTTTTTTTTTTTTTAAACAAAGAACATTTTAGCTGCTATCCACGTAGAAGTAGAAGCTGGCAGAAGGTTCTGGCTAGTGGCAGGTGCCTCTCAGATCAGGGCCGCATCTCTATGGCTGACCACCGGGCTAGGCCAGAGTGAACGCTGCCTGAAAGTAAGACTTGGGCCTCTCAGGATGCAAAGGCAAGATGGCTGCCACAGCCATCTGCAGGACATCAAAGGCTGCTGCCTGATGGTGCTTGGGCTGCCAAAGCTTCTAAAGGGTTTGGCGCCTGCCTGGAAATCGATGCAAACTGTCCATCTGCCGCATGGACTGGCGACAGCTGATTCTTTTGCAGTCTGCAAGATGGACCCGACCTAAGCCAATCGGCCCAAATCTCTGATTACACAAGGTTTGTCTGACCCATTTCATTAGCCAGACACACGAGATACAGTATGTGGTTTTTCATTTTGCTCAGTACGTGACACTATAAACACCAGTGCTGGGGATGAACTGAGAAACCAAAGGGGACATACTGCTGCTTCTGCAGAGAAAGCATATTGGCAATGTTCAGAGCATATTGGGGCATAACCGTAGCCTAAAAACCCCAATATGGATTAGGACAGCTGACCAGATGTCTTGACTGACATTTTAAAACATGTTTCAAGGGTATCCCTACGGGACATAAAAGCTAGCCATACATCTGTGGACTTCTTTTTTTGTCCCACTCCATGCAGCTTCAACTAAGTGTGTGGTGCATGGAAACTCGGAATGTAGCTAAGAGCTCCAGTGACAAAGAAAAGCTTTGACATGCTCAGACTGTGGCCTACCTACCCAGGAAATGCTTGAGCTCCATTTGGAGTGAATGACTGCTGGCAGTGAGGGAATGAATGAACGCGTGACCCAAAAGTGGGTGTGTGCGGCAGCTCTCCTGCAAGCTGCCTCTCTAAGAGAAGTTTTTTTTTTTTGAATTGGAAACTGTTCCTGCACTGCCCTATGCAACAAGCTTTTATGGACACTCCTGCAATTCAGTGTTCGGTGGTGTATTCCGTTTTGCTCTTGGCTGACCTGGTTGGGGCTGCGGCAGTTGGAAAGCCAGGCAATCGGCAATTGTTCCGTGGTGAAATGGAGAGTGGGTAGAAAGAGAGAGAGATCAGGATTTTAGGGAAGAGGGGTAAAATTATAATTTCCACTTATAAAATTACAGACTTGTAATTTTCAGCACGGGAGATTAAACTGGGTTTTAAAAGTTGGAAAACCACAAGGAAAAGCTGTACTTTTAATATTTGGGACCTCAAATGTTGCAGTTATATTCTGCATTCTTTGTGGTAACAGCATATTTAACCAGAAATGATGCTGACTTAAGATTTCATTTGTTTCAAAAGATTATGTTTTTCTTAATTTAAAATTAGCTAGAGGTTAATCTCAACCCTCATTTTTGAACTGTCGGAGGCTGTAGTATGGGTTAAAAGCATCTTCTCTTTCTTCTTTTCTCTGAGAGCAAATTTGGCACATAACCTACCACTGGATGTCTTTGTCAGACTTTGTCCTGATACCCAGTTAGCTTTCTATCTGGATCTTTCTGAGCATGGCAGAATATTGAGCCTGCAGATTTACTATTGCTGATGGTTAGAGGATGCAGGTTTTGTAGCTCAAAACTTTCTTTTCCTTAATAATCAGCATTTACATGAATCAGAAATATACTTTTCACATCCAACTAAAATGTGCATGATAGTAAAGCTGGGCTTGTCTTAGAGAATCATGGACTCATTTTTTTAAGAGTTGGAATGGAAATTTGTGGTGATCTCAGCCAAGGTTCTTGTATTGAGGAGGACGTTGTGATGAAGAAGAAGATGAAGTGACATGTCCAAAGAAACACAGCAGCCAGGTTGTGACTGAGTTGGTCCTGGAGCCCAGGTTTCTGGACTCCCAGTCCAGAGTGTGTTTCCCTCTATTCTGAATGAGGTCATCTTGATAACTGGACCTGCACTCTATAGGAGAGCAAGACACAACTACATACCTGGATTATATTTTCTTTGACAAAAAAAAAAGGGTAAGATAATGAAGTTAGAGATTTTGTAATTAAAAACTCCAAAATTTTGCCATGACCAGAAGGCGCTACGCAATAAATTTAAAGATTTCTTCAACTCAGCTTTATCTCTCTGCTGTTTACAGGGCTAGTTCAAAAAATATTTGCCCTGAGATAGGCAAGCACTGTTTGTCAACTGAGTGGTGAGCTGGCACACACTGCAGAGGGCTCAGACCTGAGATCCTAGTGACCATCCTCTACCTGGAGAAGCTGGGAGACAGCCCTACTCCCATACGTAATTCAAGTGTGCCTTCTTTCTGCTAGAGTCCTCCAATAAAAATTGGCACAGCTGATGGGAGCTGTGGGTTCTTATGTACATGACAAAAGTTTGTGTGCTAGTTATAGAAACATACTGTTTTCTTGTGTTGGCACAGGCAACACTGTTCCACAGAGAGTTAAAAAATAATGCCAGGTGCAGCATAAATAAAACTTCCTCACAGACACTGTGCCATTAAACTTTCTTTTGTAAATGAAAGTCTTTCTTTGTTCCCTACTTCTTGCTGAAACAACTTTTATGTTGGCCGATGAAAAGAGGAGGTTCCCAGACACAAACCTTCCAAAGAACATGTTTATTACTGTGGAGCTGGATTCCAGGGCCCAAGTCTTTATAGCCCTTCTTTCTCACTTGAAATCCATTTTTTTTAAAAGATGAATCGATGTTGTAGAAAACCTTTTCCTTACCAGACAACACCAAATTATATGGCAGTTTTGATTCCATCTCATGTGGTAGGCCCATAAAAGTCATTCCATTAGGCATAGTCACAGCATTTATTTAGTCTGCTTGGGTGAGCTGGAAAAAAATTACAAATGTGCTGAAGTCGTGATTTGAAAAAAATCACAAATTAAAACTGGAGAATGTAAAAACTGAGGCAGAATGTTTCAGCACAATTTATGAGGTTTATTTAAATACTGCAATTCTTGCTAATAACTTGTGAACAAATCTCAACTTAAAAAAAAGTCAGAATGAGCAAAAGATTATTTTAAACTCTTCTATTATCTTCTATTACAGCCCTCACTATTCTCACTCACCATGATGGCCTTTCCTGGGAGCCAAGACTTCCTGAGATGCTGTACAAGTTAAGGCAGGATGGAGAATCAATCATTAATGTTTGTTTAGCAAAATTCTGTCCTGAAACCTGACTTTATGTGCCTAAGAGATCCAGGTGGAAACAACTGTTTTGTTGATGAGTTTTTTGGGGGAGAACTGGCTCCTATCTCTAGAATATTTGGGTTGTAGAAGTGGCCAATTAATTGCCTTAGGAAAGAACATGAAGATAGATTGAGAAGTAAATGGATTAGGGAGCAATGGTTTAAGTGTGGCTGCTACTTCTTTCCATGAGCACCTGCGCACTTCTCCCTGCTAAAATGGAGTGGCCTGGCATTTGTCTATTTTCTGGATTTCTTTGGATCTACATGATGATAAATGGCTGAGTAGAAAGGCCAACCATCCAGGTGTTTTAACTAAATGTTCCAGGCATTTCATCAACATTTATTGAGTGGTTCTTACAAACTAGGCTGAGTGCTAAAAGCATTGGGAGATAACAAGGTGGATAGCATACATTTTCTATTCCTAAGCAGTTTGCAGGCCAGGTATGGTGGCTCACGCCTGTAATCCCAGCACTTTGACATGCCAAAGTGGGTGGATCACCTGAGGTCAGGAGTTTGAGACCAACCTGGCCAACATGGCGAAACCTTGTCTCTACTAAAAATACAAAAAATTAGCCAGGCATGGTGGTGCGTGCCTGTAGTTCCAGCTACTGGGAGGCTGAGGTGGGAGAATCACTTGAACCAGGTTGGTAGAGGTTGTAGTGAGCTGAGATTATGCCACTGCACTCCAGCCTGGGTGACAGAGTGAGACTCCATCTCAGAAAAAACAACCACAACAAAAACAAACAAGAAGTTTGCATCAGAGTCAGGCTTTGTGCAGAATCCAATAGAGCTTAGTGGACCCTGGGGATTTTTTAACAACTTCAATGGGTACAAGTGGAGGAAAGCTATGGTTTGACAGACTATCTGTCTGCAAGCTGTATCAATGAATCAGACAGGGTAGATTCCTTAGCCTTTTTCTTTGAAAAATGATGTCCAGAGAATGATCCAAGATGGTCGATCGCTAACATCCTGGGATTGCAGCTCTCAGGGAAGGCGCAGAGAACTAGAGGACGCCACACTTTCAGACAAATTCAGGTCGCTCACGGAGCAGAAGATCCCCCAGTGGAGGAAACACACGGGTGGCCAGCGCGACTCTCTTGGCCAGCGCAGCAGTTCCGTGGGCACCTTGGCGTGGCAGCTCTCGGAGCAGAGTAAAGAGGTTCGGAGGACCCGCATGGGCCCCCAGCACGACCCAAGAGCCCGGCTCAGCAGCTGTGACGGCACCTCGGTGCGACAGCGCTCGGCTCAGAGTAAACGGGACCGGTTCCCCTTCTGACCGAGGTTTGGAGCCCCAGGAAGGCAGAGTCGCCTACTACGGATACAAGAAGGAAGCCAGACAGGAGAATCCTGGGCAGAAAAGCACCATCAGTTTTAATGCTGCTGCTCTGGCCCTGGGAACTAACAACCTGGACATCCACTCAAGAGACCTAATCTGAAAGTTGGTAATTTCAAAGACGACAGGAGGATAAATTTACAATGACGGGAAGAAACCAGAGTAAAAAAGCTGAGAACACTCAAAATCAGAACGCCTCTCCCTCTAAAGATGATCACAGTTCCACATCAACAATGGAACAAGGCTTGATGGAGAATGAGCGCATCCTGATGACAGAATCACTCTTCAAGGAATGGATAATAACAAACTTTGGTGAGTTAAAAGAACATGTTGTAGCCCAATGTAAAGAAACTAGGAACTTTGAAAAAAGGTTTGATGAAATCCTATTGAGAATAGACAACTTAGAGAGGAGTATGAGTGAATTAATGGAACTGAAGAATACAATACAGGAACTCCGAGAAGTATGCACAGGTTTAAACACTCGAATTGTTCAAGCAGAAGAAAGGATATCAGAGGTCAAAGTCCAACTTAATGAAATAAAACGTGAAGAAAAGATTAGAGAAAAAAGGATAAAAAGGAATGAGCAAAGTCTCCAAGAAATGTGGGACTATGTGAAAAGACCAAATTTACATTTGATAGGTGTACCTGAATGCGACAGAGAGAATGAATCCAAGCTGGAAAATACCCTTCAGGATATTATTCAGGAAAATTTTCCTAAACTAGCAAAGCAGGTCAACATTCAACCCCAGGTAATACAGAGAACACCACAAAGATATTCCTCAAGAAGAGCAACCCCAAGGCACATAATCGTTAGATTCACCAGGGTTGAAACGAAGGAGAAAATACTAAGGGCAGCCAGAGAGAAAGGTCATGTTACCCACAAAGGCAAGCCTATCAGACTTACAGCAGATCTCTCAGCAGAAACTCTACAAGCCAGAAGAGAGTGGGGGCCAATATTCAACATCCTCAAAGAACAGAACCTTCAGCCCAGAATTTCATATCCAGCCAAACTAAGCTTCACAACTGAAGGAAAAATAAAATCTTTTATGAACAAGCAAGAACTCAGAGATTTTATTACCACCAGGCCTGCTTTACAAGAGCTTCTGAAAGAAGCATTACACACAGAAAGAAACAACCAGTATTAGCCTTTCTAAAAATACACCAAAAAGTAAAGAGCACCAACATAAAGAAGAATTTACACCAACGAATGGATAAAACAGCCAGTCAACATCAAATGGCAGTAACCCTAAATTTAAATTGACTAAATCCCCCAATCAAAAGACACAGCCAAAACCCAATGGCATGTTACATCCAGACCTGTTTCACATGCAAGGATACACAAAGACTCAAAACAAAGGGATGGAGAAAGATTTACCAACCAAATAGAGAGCCAAAATAAATAATAAATAAATAAAAAGCAGGAGTTGCAAATCTCGTAGCGGATAAAATAGATTTTAAAGCAACAAAGATACAGTGGTAAAAGGATCAATGCAACAACAAGAGCAAACGATCCTAACACCCAGATACATAGAGACTTAGACTCAATGAGACAGAAAATTAATAAGGATATCAAGGACTCGAACTCAGATCCGGAACAAGTAAACTTAATAAATATTTATAGAGCTCTCCACTTCAAATACACAAAATATACATTCTTGTCAATACCACATCACACCTACCCATAAGTTTAAATGAAACATTGATTGGCCATTAATAATACCCAATTTTTTTCAAAATAAAACAATATTTCCATTTACTCTCCCTCTTTCTCTTCCTCTTTCTTCCTCTCCTTTACTTACTTTTTTTTTCTTTCCTTCTCTCAAAAAAAAAAAAAAAAAAGAAATCAACTTGTAAACCTCTAGATCCAGGTCGGCAATGTCTCTCTCATTGCTTGATTTCCTTCCTTCCCTTCCCTCCTTCCCTCCCCGCTTCCTCCCTTCCTTCCTTCCTTCATCCCTTCCTTCCTCCCTACCGTCCTTCTTCCCTCCCTTCCTGCCTTCCCCCCCCCCCCAAAAAAAAAAAAAAGAAAAATGATGTCCATTGCATGAGGGGTGAAAGATTATAATTCCAGCAGGAATTTGCAACTTTGCTGACTGATGCTTTTCTGTTGCTGAGTCAGGACTAGAATTTGCTCTGAAGCAGGGCTTGGGGTATGTATCATAGTTGTGTTATGGATAGGGGGCTTGTTAATTACCCTTAACCAGGGTCTTTTTAAAACTGTAAATGGATGCTATCAATAATTATGCTGGGCTACCAGGAGTAAACTATGGTGTCCTGAGCAAATAGTTATTCTAGCTATAGATGAGACTAACCTAAATTAAGCTTCCTGAGTATACCTGTGGGAGGGGGAGTGTCTCTCGGACACTTAGTGTGATCCAGACTGACTCAAGGACAGCCAACTGAAATGATTTGAAAATGCAACTTTAATGGCCATGCCTATAGCACTCATTTTGACATTCCTTTCTTGGAACATGCTCTTTTTAGCTACCTTTCCATTAACTCGTGGCCAGTTGGGAATTAAGTGTGACAATGATTTAGATCATCTACCTTCAGAGAATCTAGAGTTGCCAGATTAGTTGCATCTTCACAGTTAAATGCAATGGAAAGCTAAATTCTGTTTACTACAAAAAAAAAAAAAAAATGCCTGGGATGAAATTCTGAAATATTTTCAGTGGTAGAATAAAAAATTGTCACATTAGTATCTCTTTAATTTTTCCTTGATTTAAAAACTCAGATTTAAAATATTTTATTAAAAATATCTTACCCATGTTTCTTGTTTTGCAAAGTTTGTGATGAAAGCACCTTAGGAAGCACTGTGATTTCTTCCGTGAGCATATTTTGTTCTCTCATGAATTATATTGAACTTAGTGAAAACATGCTGTTTGGCATACAGTAAGAGCTCAATAAATATTAAATGAATAAATAAATAAATTTGGGTAAAACAAAGTAAAAATAAGTCATCTCATTTCCTAATTTATTTATGGACTTTCAAAATTCTTTAAGAAATTATTCCTTAGCAGAGATATAAATGTGTATTTGTGAGTAATTTTCAAGTCACTTACCTGTATTGCTATGCTGGATATACATTGGGGGATGTGTGGTTGATATACATTGGCGGATGTGGTATGTATAATTAACTGTTCACTGAAGCCTAAAGGTGTTACCAGAACATAGCATTTAAAATTCACCACTTTCCTATATTCCTTATAGAAATTCTACCTGATGCTTTTATTTCATAATCTCTATGTTCTGTGAAGATGAATTCATCTTACTGTCATCTTCTCATCTTTCATGAGGCAGCTATAATAACTATTAATGGACCTACCTAGTGTGCCTAGCATCCTCTCAGACAGAATTCAACAACATGGTGCTTATTTTTAAATAATGATGACAATGAGGAAGTAGAATCTTAATTTGTTTGTATTTTATAAATAGAAGGTCAAAGAAAGGAACCCAGAATTTTTGACTATGTTTTCATCCAAATCATTAAAAGCAATATACAATGCAGATTGCTTAGTCCATGAAAATTTTAATGTGAATTTGATATTTAGTATAAATTGTGGCTTAATAAAACCACCTATTGTATTTAAGATAAAAAGCAGAGATGCTACACAAAATCTCAGTCTTAGAAGGAAAAAATGCATAGACTGTATTTAGAAGGAGTGTGAAGAGTAACTGGCAAATTGTGGATTCTGTACCCTGTTAAATTTTTATGCTTTAACCCAAACAAAATTAATAGTCCACTTGGGTTTTGGAAAGATTGCTCCTGGACCAGCAGTGTATTTCTGAATGACATAAATATAAGAAAATTAGAAATTAACTTTAAATGGATTTAGGCTTCTTACATAAATGAGAGCCACCCTTACACAAATTACTAAATCTATTCAGAGTAATTTATCAAGCAGTTATATGTTGTTTTGCTGTGTTGAAATTCCAGAAAATTTAATAACAACATACTTTCTGGAAATTGCATTAGCATAGAACATTAATAAGTTAGACCTATGGAACTCATGAGGGAGTATAATGTTGCTATTAGCAATGTATATTAAAGTAGAAACTGGTTATCACTTAAGCATATCTATGGTAATGCCAAAAGATAAGGTTTTTCCAAGAGCTTTTGGTATCATCTGAAATAAGCACTTAGAAAATTGTTCTATGGTATTTAGCAGTTAACATGAGCCAACAATGGTGAGATAAGTGGTCCCAAATGAAAGGGTATGGGGAGCCAATTATAGAATTTTACAGCTAGAAGCATGCTTATCATCTAACTACTTCAAACCCCAGATAAACAGGTTCAGAGAGGTCAAGTGACTTGCTCAAAGTCACACAGCTAGTTCATGGTAGAGCTAAAATGAACTTTGGGTCTCCAGGCTCCAGGCAGAATGCTTTGTTTGTCATATCACATAGAAATTGTAAAATGCTGGGTTAACACTACCCACAAATAAGCAGGGATCTGGCAGCTGATGGATAAATTTGGCTGGTGCAAACAAGCAAAGTAACTGTAACATTGCAAAAAGTGTGGAAATGTATTTTATCTTTAATCTGGGTTTTTAAAAGAGAGACTTCTAGCTGGTCAAACTTAAATCATTGCTAACTCGTCATAAAGCGTTGCTCTACTTTTAGAGAACCACAAAATAATGATTGAGAAATGTAATTCATGCTTACAAGTTGTTAACACCCAACAATGATGGCAAAGTGTTGAAGCTCTCTCAGCCTTCCTCAGAATAATTAGGGAACAAAATAAGTTACTTAAAGTGCAAGAAAAGAGGTCATTTGGGCCACAACCCGAGCCATTTTTATCTTAGTTGGGGATTTTCCAATTGTTTTAGACATATCAAACTTGGAAAACAAAGACAGCTGATCATTAAAAATTAAACCTAGGTGCATTCCTCAGCCACCTCTTCAGTTGGTGAAGGGAAGGCAGTGTAAGTGGAGACTTGCAGCTGTGTTCCAAGTTAATGAGGGGTTTTCAATTTGGCCAGTCACCCTATTTGCCCTTTGACCTCGTTGGCACCTCTGCTCATCTCCTTTGTGGCCCGGTCCTAGAAATGCAGTCCTCCTTTTTACATGGTTCAACTGTATTTGCAATTACAATGGTCTCCCAGAGCATTAAGAAGGCTAGCTCATCAGATAACCACGAGCTAAAGGTTTCAACTGCAGCTATTTACAGTTTTTCTGAAAACCCAAGTATCATATCAATGGTGGAAAGGACCTACAAAGTGGCAGCCATAGCAGCGAGAAATTTTAAATAGATAAATGGCATGGTTTGGAGTGCTCTGACAATAGCAGGTGTGAGAATAGATTATTTCTTCCCTCCCTGCAGCTACTCTTGTCACTTTCTACCCTTAGTACTTTGTTATTATTGCATGTATTTTGGCATTATTACATCTGCCTCATTTCATGACACTGCAAAAATAAGGTTCAGAGAAGCTGAACTTTTAATTGTGGTGAGAAATAAGTTAGTTTAATTATTCTCAGATAATAGAAAAGATTTTTGTTTCTCTCCCTAAGTCCTTCCTTCCTAATCGCAATTCAACACCCTTTTCCCAGCATTGCTATGTATGAACTTCATGCTGCTAGACAAATAAATTCTTTGGAAAAATGCACATTTTTATTTGGAAATAATGCCATCTCTTTGTTAGATTTGAGGCAATCCTATTTTGCCTCTACTGTTTTTAAGTCGAAAATGAAAAATTATATAGAAGATGTTTGTGCATCATATTGTGCTGAATGGTATGTAGGTCAGCATGCTGCAGCACTGCAGATAAGGGACAGGGAACAAGTGTTCTATGTACTTACAAGCAAATATCAGTCATAATAGAGGAAGACAGATCTACAAGAGCGTTTTGGCTTCAGAAATGTTTCTTGTCATTAGCATTTTAAAAAAGCTATGAGATTCAGGCCTATCAGCACCGATTCACAGCAAACCCTGGCTTGCACAGGTTGTTATCTATTTCTCACAGAGGTACAGCTGGTTAGCAAATGGATTTGCAGATTTTTTTTTTTTGCAGGGATGAGTAAAAAGGCAAAGAATCAGGTACTTACAACCCATTCAGAATGTAACAATTTTGTTTGTGTTATAAACCAAACCTTCTGTTTTTGCAAACTGCATTATTTTTAGAAACAGAACCAAGAAAAAAACCCAGCTGATTTAAAAAAAATCTTTATTCATATTCCAGTATCCCTAAGGGTTCTAATATCCGTGAAGTAATACCAGCAAAGAGAGCAATAAGAACAGCAGACTCCCATGATTCAGTTTACAATGCTGCTTTATTGTGTTAGCAGTCGAGTCAAAAGGCAGTATCTAATATTTTTAATTTTTTATTCCTCTCTGTACTCTGAGATGCAAAGGGGGAGAAAGTGCTGGGTAAAGGTACAATGTGTGTATGTGTGTGTGTGTGTGTGTGTGTGTGTGTGTATGTGAGAGAGAGAGAGAGAGAGAGAGAGAGAGAGAGAGAGAGAGAGAGAGAGATTAGAGGGATGCACAGAGAGTATTATTATTTGGAAGAGTAAGAGTAATACATTTTAATATTTGTGTGAATTGATATCAATTATCAGAAAGAATATCATGACACAAGGAATATCAGAATTTTGTCTGAAACTATACTATAATGGTAAATATAGCTGATTGAGTTCTTTGGGAAAAAAAGGACTATTACTGAGAAGAGAAAACAGACAACAATGTGTTTCTGCCTCCTAGGTCTGGAGATATTTAAACCCTTCTCTTTTATTAAAGGGGTGTTTGGGGAGTTTCCCAAATGAAGAGATGATACAGGGACCACCACATTTAATCACATGGGTGCTTATAGACCTCTGTCAAATAATTTCCGTAAAGATGCTGAGTTGTAATGGGTGTAAGATTGGGCTTGCCAAAAAGCATTACCCCCGACATCAAGCCCAGCGGATGAATTACCATGAATGATTAGACATGCACTCTACTAGGTTCCCAGTGCCACAGTTACTGTTCACATAGACAATAGTTACATTAGATCTCTTTCTAATTTGCTTCATTAATAGGAAGGTGGTGGAACCCTGTGCAGTGAGGCAGGATAAGCTAAAGTGTTTGTCAACATCTAAGACTTACATCAAAGATTGGAATAGGGCAAGGGTGCATAGGGGGAGATGATGAAAGAGTAAACAGAAATTAAGAAATGGATTGGATGTTCTGGAAACATCTGATAAATGAAACACTATCGAAGTACCACACTGAGTATTTTTGATTACAGCACTTTATTAGGAAATAGACAATCAGCCACTTCACTTGTAAATCAAGTTTTCCTGAGTTAGTTTATTCCTCTGTCTGGCAAGGCAAATACATTATTAGTCTTCAGTTAAATCATTATACTCTAGCCAATTATATTTTGTGGAAACATTCTGAAGAGCAGGTCTTGCTTTCCCCCTTTTTGTTTTATTATCTTAGTATATGTCATGATAGGGAGACCATGGATAGAACTGCATTTTAATTTAATTAGTTTCTTGGTAATCATATATATTTTATTTTATGCATTTAAAAATATTATTCTGAAAAGAGGTTTATAAGCTTCATTAGGATTCCATGGCCCAAAAAAGGTTAAAAGTTAGATTTGAAAGAGAATAGACCCTTGGGGGAAAGTAAAACAAATGGTGAGAGGTCCTCATATAAAAACATTACCAGAGTCAAGTGACAGGTATGAGGTTCTCTCTTCCTTCCTTACTGCCTCTGAAAATTAGAATGTCTTAAATGCTGAGGACCCAATAAAGCTGAAGGACTAGGTAGAGAAAAGTGCATAAAACAGGGTGGGCTTCGGGCATAAAGAGGTAAACTCCTTATTGTTCATGTTCATTTGTTTCCTTCTGTTCTCAGGAGGTTTGCCTTCATTTTCTCCCCACTCTTTTCCTGTCTGTCTCTGCTCCTTCTTTGAATAGTCTTTATTTCTTATACTAAAATTCCTATAAGCTGTAGACTTCAAGAGAACAGCCTGCTCTGTGTTCTTCACAGGATCTGGTGTGGCATGGGAGGTCAATAACATCAAATGAATAAATGAATGAATGAATCAGTTTGTGTAATGGGAAATGATACTCTAGTCAGGAGAGTTCCCATGTGGACAAACAAGAGCTTAAAAGAGCTGTTGAATCAAGTTTGACCTAAAACTGCCTCCTTACATATTTTAAGTTCGGCCTAAACATTCCTCTGTACATAGTGAACTGTAACCTAGATGGAAGTGTAAACAGACTGTAACCTACACTTGTGCCAATTACCACTGGCCAATCAAAGGGGGCTAACTGTTCAAATTTTGTTCAAATAATGCAAATGCCAAGCTGTAACCAAAACAACTGTTCTATACCTCACTTCCACTTTCTGTGCATCACTTTCCTGTTTCTGTTCATAAATCTTCTTCCATCATGTGGCTGTGCTGGAGTCTCTCTGAGCCTACTCTGGCTGAGGAGGCTGCTCGATTCGCAAATTGTTCTTTGCTCAATTAAACTCTGTTAAATTTAATTTGCCTGAGATTTTTCTTTTAACTGATCCAATATAATGTCAATCAAATGTGGAAATGAAAAAGTTTATAGAAAAAAGTTTTAGTTCTACCAGATAACAAACTCTAAGCCTCAGATGTGAGAATCTCTAGCAAAGACTGATCTGAATGTATGGACCATGTCTCCTTTCTTTGTCCCTCCCAATGTTGAGTGCTCAGGCAGCAAGGTCAGTGTAGCCAGATATAAAACTACATGACATCTCCAAGAGCATCACCTGTGTTATAATGAGGGCTCTCTAGGTCGAGTTGGTCTGGACCTTTGTAGCCACTAATGTCGTCTTTAAAAACATTAAAAAATATTCTACGCATAGAAATAACATGAAAGAGTAGTAAAATAAATATCCAAAAGTCAGCAGTAGAGCATTGCAAATATTGTTGCAGCTCCCTTTCACCTGTTCTAAACCCATTTTTCACCTTCCCCAGAAGAACCATAATCACCTGTTCTGATTTTGGTTTATCATTCCTTTGTCATTTGTTACAGTTCTATTACATAGATATTTATCAATGATGTATTGCTTACCTCTGTATTTTTTTAACAAAAGGTATATGTCTGTCTTACATACTTTTTATGCAACTTAATTCTTTCTTTAAAATTATGTCTGAGATCCAACCATGTCAATGGTGTTGAGTGCTGTGGCTTTTCCAGAAGCATAGTGCAAGCTGTCAGTGGATCTGCCATTCTGGGGTCTGGAGGATGGGGCCCTCTTTTCAAAGCTATGTATGTAGCAATATTTCACTGATTTTTCAATGTTGCATGGTCTTCTATTATGTGCGTAAACACAATTTATTTGTACAATTGCCCATTGATAACATTCTGGATTGTTTCCGTTTCTTTGGTCTCCTGAGGCTGAACACAAAGAAAAAAATGCATTTTAACTTATTAAAAATGTATTTTTGTTGCAGAGAAATATGACAAGGTGATCAACAAAATACTTTTAAACATAAAAAGGATTAAATAAGGATGAAGTCCAAGTAGTCTAATATGGCTTGGCTGTGTCCCCACCCAAATCTCACCTTGAATTGTAGTTCCCATAATCCCCACATGTCATGGGAAGGACCTGATGGGGGGTAATTGAATCATGGAGGAGGTTACCTTCATGCTATTCTCATCATAGTGAGTGAGTGAGTTCTCATGAGAACTGATGGCTTTATACGGGCCTTTTCCTTCCTTCACTCTGCACTTCTTCCTGCTGCCATGTGAAGAAGGATGAGTTTGCTTTCCCTTCTACCATAATTGTAAGTTTGCTGAGGCCACCCCAGCCCTGCAGAACTGTGAATCAATTAAACCTCTTTCCTTTATAAATTACCCAGTCTCAGCTATGTTCTTACAGCAGCATGAGAATGGACTAATACAGTAAATTAGTGCTAGGAGTGTGGTGCTGCTGTGAATATACACAAAAATGTAGAAGCCATTTTGGAACTGGGTAACAGGCAGAGTTTGGAATAGTTTGGAGGGCTCAGAAGAAGACAGGAAAATGTGGGAAAGTTTGGAAGTTCTTAGAGACTTGGTGGGCTCAGAAGACAAAAATCTGTGTGAAAGTTTGGAAGTTCCAAACTGCCTAGAGACTTTGGCTTTGCCGCAAATGCTGATAGTGATATGGACAATAAAGTCCAGGGTGACATGGTCTCAGATAGATATGAGAAACTTGTTGGGAACTGGAGCAAAGGTGACCTTTGTTATGCTTTAGCAAAGAGACTAGTGACATTCTGCCCCCACCTTAGAGTTCTGTGGAACTTTGAACTTGAGAGAGACGATTAGGGTATCTGGTAGCAGAAATTTCTAAGCAGCAAAGGGTTCAAGAGGGGACAGAGCATAAAAGTTTGGGATATTTGCAGCCTGACAATGTGGTAGAAAAGAAAAACCCATTTTCAGGGAAATTCACATCAAAGAAACAGAAATTAAAGCAGCTGTAGAAATTTGCATAAGTAATGAGGAGACAAATATTAATCATCAAGACAATGAGGAAATGTCACCAGGGTATGTCAGAGACCTTCACAGCAGCCCCATTCCATCACAGGCCCAGAGGCCTAGGAGAAAAAAATGGCTTTATGGGTCATGGCCAGGATCCTCCTGCTGTGTGCAGCCTAGGGACTTTGTGCCTTGTGTCTCAGATGCTCCAGGTGTGGCTTAAAGGGGACAATGTAGAGCTCTGCCCATGACTTCAGAGGGTGCAGACCCAAGGCTTGGCAGCTTCCACATGGTGTTGGTCCTGAGGGTGCCCAGAAGATAAGAATTGAGGTTTGGGGCCATTGCCTAAATCTCAGAGAATTTATGGAAATACTTGGATGTCCAGGCAGAGATGTGCTGCAGGGGCAAATCCCTCATGGGGAACTTCTGGGGCAGTGTAAAAGGGAAATGTGGGGTGAGAGCCCCCATACAGAGTCCCCAGTTGGGCACTGCCTAGTTGAGCTATGAGAAGATGGCCCCATCCTCCAGACCTCAGAATGGTAGATCTACTGACTGCTTGCACTGTGCATCTGGAAAAGCCACAGACATGCAACACCAGCTGTGAAAGCACCTAGGAGGGGGTGCTGTAGCCTGCAAAGCCACAGGGGTGAGCTGCCCAAGGTCGTGGGAGCCTAGCTCTTGCATCAGTGTGACCTGGATGTGAGACTTGGAGTCAAAGGAAATAATTCCAGAGCTTTAAGATTTCATTACTGCCCTATTGGATTTCAGACTTGCATAGGCCTGTAGCCCCTTGGTTTTGGCTAATTACTCACATTTGGAATGGGTGTATTTACTCAGTGCTCATATCGACACTGTATCTAGGAAATAAGTATCTTACTTTTGATTTTACAGGCTCACAGATGGAAATAGCTTGTCCTGTGACAGATAATACTTTGAACTAGGAATTTTGTGTTAATGCTGGAATGAGTTAAGATTTTGGGTGCTGTTGGGAAGGAATGATTGTGTTTTGAAATGTGAGGACATGAGATTTGGGAGGGGCCAGGGGTAAAATGATATGGTTTGGCTGTTTCCCCATTCAAATGTCATCTTGAATTGTAGTTCTCATAATTCCCATGTCATGGGAGGGACCCAATAGAGAGTAATTGAACCATGGAGGTGGTTACCTCTTGCCTTGTTCTCATGATAGTTAGTTCTCCTGAGATCTGATGGTTTTATAAGGGGCTTTCTTCACCTTTGCTCTGCAATTCTTCCTGCTGCCATGTGTAAAAGGACGTATTTGCTTCCCCTTCTGCCACGATTGTAAGTTTCCTAAGGGCTCCCCAGCCCTGCAGAATTGTGAGTCAATTAAACCTGTTTCCTTTAAAAATCACCCAGTCTCGGGCATGACCTTTATAGCAGCATGAGAACGGACTAATACAGAGTCAAAGGAACAATGCAAAATTTCTAACTTAAAAGATGAATTTAGACATGTCTCTTTTCTTTTTGCCTTCCCTTCTTTCCTTCCTTCCTTCCTTCCTTCCTTCCTTCCTTCCTTCCTTCCTTCCTTCCTTCCTTCCTTCCTTCCTTCCTTCCTTCTTTCCTTTTTTTTCCTTGACAGGGTCTTCTTGCTCTGTCACCCAGGGTGAAGTGCAGTGGTGCAATCATAGCTTACTGCAGCCTTGAACTTCTGGGTTCAAGCCATCCTCCCACCTCAGCCTCCCAAGTAGCTAGGACTACAGGCACAAACTACTGTGCCTGGCTAATTTTATTTTATTTTATTTTATTTTTTTGTAGAGACAGAGTTTTAACACCCTTCCCTTGTCCTCCCAAAGCACTGGTATGAGCCACCATGCCCAGTCCCTGATTTGTACTTCTATCAGCAGTAAGAGACAATTTGTTGCTTGATACTCTTGTCAGCAATTTGTGGTATCAGACTCTTCAATATTAGCCAGTTTGGGGGAATACCTAATGGTATTTTATTTTCTTTGCTTCCCTTATTACATTTGAACACTTTCCCACATATTTCTTTGGCCATTTATGTTTCCCCTTCCATGAGATTTCTGTTTATATCTATCCTGGAGGAATTTCTGCTCATCATTATCCATGTGATTCCTCAAACTTCCCAGGCTCCCTACTATTGGGTGAGGTCATATGAATTGTTCTGATCTATGAGCTATGAGAGGAACTAGAGCATTTAAGAGTTTTTGTGTGACATCTGAATCCTCTTCTCCTGACGTAGTGACCATGGAGGCTTATGTTGAGATGATGGAGCTATAAGATTGAAATAGGGCTGGGCACGGTGGATCAAGCCTGTAATCCCAGCACTTTGGGAGGCCAAGGTGGGTGGATTACGAGGTCAAGAGATCGAGACCATCCTGGTCAACATGGTGAAACCCCATCTCTACTAAAAATACAAAAAATTAGCTGGGCATGGTGGCACATGCCTGTAGTCCCAGCTACTCAGGAGGCTGAGGCAGGAGAATTGCCTGAACCCAGGAGGCAGAGGTTGCGGTGAGCTGAGATGGCGCCATTGCACTCCAGCCTGGGTAACAAGAGCGAAACTCCATCTCAAAAAAAAAACAAAGATTGAAATAGCTTGAATTGCTGAATCCAGTAAAGGACAGCTGCCCTGAAGAGTCACTTAACCTGCAGTAGACAATGAGTGAATAAGAAAGACATTTTCATAAGGTTTAATCCATTGAGATTTTTAGGTTTATTTGTTGTTTCAACGTAGCCTAGACTATTCTGATTAATACTTTTGCTCACTTTTAACTTTCTATTTTTAGTGATTAATAAGAATTCTTTATATGTCTTGGATACTGATATTTTTCTGTTTTATATATGAGACAAATATCTTCTTCCAATTTGTAGATTATATTTTATTCTCCTTATGGTATCATTTGATGAACAGAAGTTCTTCATTTTAATGGAACCAACTTTATTAACCTTTTACTTTATAATTGTGATTTTTATATATGTTTAAAGAAATCTTTCCCAACTTTAAGTTCATTTAGATAGCATATATATTTTTTCCAAGTGCTTTAAAGTTTTGATTTTGCTTTTAAGTTTCATTCATTTCAGAAATGATTTGTGTGTGTGTGTGTGTGTGTGTGTGTGTGAAAGTAAGAATCTCATTTTATGCTTTTTTCTTCATGGATAGCCACAGTTTATTATTCTTCTTTGATATGCAATGCCAACTCTTTCATAAATCAAGTTTTCATATATGCTTGAGTCTGAGTTAACTTTTCAGTTGATCTCGAATTCTATCCCTACATCTAAACTATATTAATTACTATGAATTTAATGTGTCTATCCTCATAGGGCTATTTACTTCACCTTGTTTCCCAGGCATGTTTACTATTTTTGGTCTTTTGATCTTCCACATACATTTTTAAATTGGCAGATTAAGTTCTTTGAAAATCCCTGTTTGGATTTTAATTAGAATTGCATTGACTTTTTTGATACATGCAGGCCTTATTACATTGATTATATCGATACTACCCATCACTTACATGTTATTTATTTAGGCCTTATTATTCCTTTAAAATTTTATAATTTTCTCCATCAAGGTCTTTTATGTCTATTGTGAAATTTGTGTGATTTTATGCATTTTCCTTGCCATTGCATGTAGTATCTTAATTTATGTTTTTAATATGCAATAATAATAATTATGCCAATCTTATCTCATTTGCCATCTCTATCTTTTTTTCCTGGTATATTTTAAAGCAAATCCCAGACATTATATTATTGTACACACAAATACTTCAGTATTCATGTCTAGATAATAAGAATTTTAAAAAATCCTAACAACCATGTAATTGTCATACCTAACAAAATTAGTAGTTCCTTTATATCATCTAATAACAAGTCAATGTTGAAATTTCCTTGATTGTCTTTAATGTGGCTAGTTTGTTTGAATGACAATCAAAACAAAGTCTGCATGTTGCCTTTGGTTGCTTGTCCTCAAGTTTTTTATTTTTATATATCCTCTCATGATTTAATTGTTTTATTGAAGCATCCAGGTTATTTGTCCCGTACAGTATGTCCTACAGTTTGGATTTGGCTGTTTGCTTCCTCGTTGGACCATCTAAGTTCTTCCTCTATGACCCACATTTCCTGTAAACTGGGAGTTAGATCTAGAAGTTCAATTGGATTGGATACAGCCTCTTTATATGTATGCATACCTCAGGGGCTGCTACTGTCATAAGCTTGAAAAGGTAAAGGGAGAGAAGTTTGTTACCAAGTAACAGCTGGAGTGGTGGGAGATGGGCCACCTGAAGGGAGCTGTGGTTGAAGGGAAAAGCAGCACAGCACTGAGCTTGCACTGGACTGAAAGGAATAACACACATCTTTCCTTCCACCTTCCATCCTCTGCCAGTACTTTCCTCTGGCTGAACCCAACTGGATAGGGACCTATGTGAGGCAGCTGACTTTTGAGATCAGATTTCTGGGGCACAGAGCAGTCCAGGAAAGGGCGGATAGCAGAGCTGAGGGTCTGATGGCAAATTATCTGCACAGCAATAATTGATGATTATTGTCTTGTTCTATTATTTCATTAAGCAGTGTAAACATAGTGATTATCTAATTCTATCATTCCTTCTGTATTCTTTTTATAAGAAGTTCTCCTTTTATTAGTTATTTGGTTACTCTGAAAATACAATTTATTTGGAACGGAAGAATAAATGATTAGTTATTAATGTTTAGAGTAATTAGAAGGTGTGTTAGAACTTTCAGTGGTAACTTATGAATTTCTATTAATATCATTATGAATTATGAATTTTTATATATTTGATATTTTTCAACTATTGTCATTATTCTTTTTGATGCCCAAATTGTACCGTCTTAGTCCAGTGGGGCCCTTTCAAGTTGGCTACTGTGTCCTTTTGAAATAACTTCATTAGTCTTTTTTATACCTTTCTTTCTGACACAAAAGATGTCCCAAGTTATCTTGTATTATACTTTTCCCACACCAAAGTTTAGAGCAGTAATTTCTCTACAATTCCCTGATTCCTTCTGTGGGAACTCATATTTAGAAGCCTTAATTTTGGGTGCTGGGGGTGTTTGCCCACAGCTTTCGGGTTGCCATTGTTTCTAAGTCTTTATTGTGGACAGAACTAGGAAATAGATGTATTTTTGGAAAGGAAAAAAATATTGAGGTTCTTCTAACCTAAATTTCAGTTTATGGAGTTTTAATTTAATTTTGATTATATACCTTTTTCTTACATAAAAAAAATTGGTTCATAGGGCACAATTGTTTGCTTTATTCTATAATATAATACTAATAGTTTCAAAATAACAAAACCAGTATTACAATTCACAATAAGACTACTGAATGCAACTTAATATTTCTTTGTGATTCTTTTCATTTTTAGAATATATCCTACTAGGGAGGAGCACTCAAAATAGAGTACTTTGACTTTAGAGTCAAATGAAGTAAAAGTTTTCTGTGAGTAGTTATGTCACCAACTTGATATTTACTTGGATTCATTTTCATTTTATCTTCAATTTTGAGGCTCTAATTGTTTCTTTCTGGTTTAATTTTGTTTTTTAATTTACATGATTCCAAAATCAAAAGTATATAACCGGATATGTTCACAGAATTCTAGCTTCTGTCCCTATTCCCTCCATGTCCTTCCTATCTCCATCTTAGGTAACCATTTTTAAAGATTAGCTTTAAATTTGCCCTTCAATTGTTTCTTTTCAAAAATATAAAAGTTAGCAATATAAAAATTTTATTTACCTTTCTCTCTTTTGCACAATGCTATGTTTAGGGTAAAAATAAAATAACAATAAAGTCTGAAAGTAGCATATAATAAACCATAAATAATTTTTTGCATATTCCTCATATTGTTTATATCCATATATATGGATATAATCCCATATCAACACATACATGATAGCTTATTCCTTTTTTACAGCTTATTTCTTTTTATAACTGTATTATACTGTGTTGTGTAGATTTACCATAGTTTATCCAATCAGTTTCCAATACTGGAATTTGGGTAGTTTCCAGTCTTTTGCTATTGGAAATAATACCACAATGAATAACTTTGTGCCTATGTTATTACATTTTGTCATTGCATCTTGGGACTAGAGTTCTAGAAGTGGCACTGCTGGATTAAATATGCACATGTTATTTCACTAAATATTGCTAAATTGATCCCATGGGGGAATTTTTTTTTTGAGATGGAGTCTCACTCTGTTGCCAGGCTGGAGTGCAGTGGCGTGATCGTGGCTCACTGCAACCTCTGCCTCCTGGGTTCAAGTGATTCTCCTGCCTCAGCCTCCCGAGTAGCTGGTACTACAGGCACGAGCCACCATACCCAGCTAATTTTTGTATTTTTAGTAGGGATAGGGTTTCGCCATGTTGGCCAGGCTGGTCTTGATCTCTTGACCTCGTGATCTGCCTGCCTTGGCCTCCCAAAGTGCTGAGATTACAAGCGTGAGCCACTGCACCTGGCTCCATGGGGGCATTTTGTGTATGTGTGTTTCTACCACTGTTATAGGAAACTGCCATTTTCCCATGGCATTACTAACAGCTCATGTCGTCATCATGTTTTTTCCCCAGTCTGATGGGTGAGAAATGGATTTTCATAGTTTTAATTTGCATTTCTCTTATTATAAGCAAGGTTGAACATCTTTTTATTTTGGTGACCTGCCTGTTTACATTTTGTACTTATTTTTCTTGTGAATTGTTAGTCTTCTCAACTTTTAGGAGGAGCTCTTTGTATGCTAATGTATTTTCCCTTTGTCTGTGATTTTTTTTTACAAAAATTCTTTTTGTCAAGTTTGAAATATATATTTTCACTGTACTTATGGTGCTTTCTGTTTTTTGTCCTTATTTTTGCTATGCATGTTTTCGTTATTGTTGTTTTATGTGGGCAAATTGAAAAATTTTTCCCACTTTAGGTTACAAAGAATTTAACCCATGTTTTCTTGTAGTGTGTGCATTATCTTTGAAAAATTTTTATTGTGGAAAATTTCAAGCATACCAATATAAAGAGAACAGTGTAATGAACTTGGTTTATTCATCAACCAGCTTTAACAATTATCATTACACGGCCTATCTTGTTTCATCTGCACCTCTAACCCTTGTTTTATCCCATATTATTTTGAAGCAAATCTAAGATACTATATTATTTTATCTGTAAATATCTTAGTATATAAATGATCTTTTAAAAATTACATTTTATGTTTGTTGCTGGTTTATAGAAATGCAGTTAATTTTTGTATATTAAGATTTTTATCTTGATTAAACTTTGCTTTAAAAATAATTTGCTTGTAGATTTGAGTTTTCTATATAAAAAAGCCTATGATATGCTAATTACTATAGTTTCTCTTCTTGATTTCTAAACTTGTATCATTTATTAAATTTAAATATTAATGTTTTCATACTTTGCTGACTAGAACCACCATAGCAGATTTCTTTTTCTATTTTTAAAGACAGTGATTCTAGGTTGGGCATTGTGGCTCATGCCTGTAATCCCAGATACCATTGCTTTGAAATGCCAAGGCAGGAGTATTGCTTGAGGCTATGAATTCAAGACTACCCTGGATAACCTAGTGAGACCCCATCTCTAAATTAATAACAAAAAATAAGAAAATAGCAAAGCATAGTAGCATACACCAGTAGTTCTAGCTACTTAGGAAGCTAAGATAGGAGGATTGCTTGAGCCCAGGCATCTCAGGCTGAAGTGAGCAATGACTGAGCCACTGTACTTCAGCCAGGGTGACAGAGTGAGACCCTGTCTCAAAAAACAAAAAAGACAGAAATTCAAATATTTTGCATGCTATGTGTACTGTAGATTTTTCATAGACACCATTTTTTTGGCTTAATGAAATTACCTAGATTTTCTGACTTGCTTTTAATTTTTATCATGAATAGGTTTTAAATTTTGTTGAAATTTTTGTATCCATTAAAATTATATATTTTTATCTTTTATTGCAGTAAATTAATTATGTGACTTTCTTTCTTTCTTTCTTTCTTTTTTTTTTTTTTTTTTTTTTTTGAGATGGAGTCTCATACTGTTGCCCAGGCTGGAGTGTAGCGGCACGACCTCAGCTCACTGTAATATCCGCCTCCTGGGTTCATGCGATTCTCCTGCCTCAGCCTCCAGAGTAGCTGAGATTACAGGCATGCACCACCACGACCAGCTAATTTTTTTCTATTTTTAGTAGAGATAGGGTTTCACCATACTGGCCAGGGTGGTCTGGATCTCCTGACCTCGTGATCTGCCTGCCTCAGCTTCCCAAAGTGCTGGGATTCCAGGCATTAGCCAATGCACCCAGCCAATTCTGTGACTTTATATAACTAATCAGACTTGCATTACTGGAATAAACCTAACTTGATTAAGATGCATTACTTTCAAAAAATTATAGATCTGAATTCAGTTTGTTAATATTTTAAAAATTTTGTATCCATATTTGTAAGTGATATTGGCCCGCGTTTTCCTTTTCTATTAGGACTTTGTATAATTTCAATATGAAAATTATACTACCTCCACAAAATGAGTTGGGAAATGTTCCTTTATTATTATTATTATACTTTAAGTTCTGAGGTACATGTACAGAACCTGCAGGTTTGTTACACAGGTATACAAGTGCCATGGTGGTTTGCTGCATCCATTCCCTCGTCATCTACATTAGATATTTCTCCTAATTCTATCCTACCCCTATCCCTCCACCCTCTGACAGGCCCCGGTGTGTGATGTTTTCTTCCCTGTGGCCATGTGATCTCATTGTTCAACTCCCAGTTGCGAGTGAGAACATGTGGTGATTGGTGTTCTGTTCCTGTGTTAGTTTGCTGAGAATGATGGTTTCCAGCTTCATCCATGTCCCTGCAAAGGACAGGAACTCATTCTTATAGATGCATAGTAGTCCATGGTGTATCTGCACTGCATTTTCTTGCCAGCAATCCCCTTCTTTTTGTATTCATTATATAAACTGAAAAGTTTTGCTCCCTGAAAATTTAGGACAGTTCACCTATGCAACAATCTGAACTTGGTGGGTTTTGGTAGAAAAATTTTTAATTATGGTGTTAAAAAAGGTTAACTAGATTATTGAAATTTTCTGTTTCTTCTTGAGTCAATTTTATTAAGTTGTGTATTTTTAAAGGAATTTGTTCACTTCATTTATGTTTTTGATTATTAGCCTAATATTGTTCAGGATATTCTGATTTTTAAAATTTTTTTGTGTCTGAATTTGTTACCCCATTTTCATATATTGTGTTTTTTATTTGTACTTCTTTTTTCTTGGCCAATCTCACCATAAATTTGACTATTTTATTAGTATTTTTTAAAAAATCAATTTCTCATTTTGTTGTTTGCTATTATATCTCATTTTTAATGATTATTTTACATTAAAATTTTTTCTTCTACTTCATTAACATTAATTCATAGTTTTTGTATTTCTAATTTTTACTTTAGACACTTTTTAAATTTCAGTCTTTCTGCTTTTGTATCATAGCCTGTAAAATTGGCTCTGTGTTTTATTTATTTTGACTTGTGTTTTAAATTTATATTTTATTTTTCTCTAATCTCTGAGCATTTAGAAGTACATTTTAAATGTTAATACATAATATTTTAAAAGTTATTCTTTTAATGTATAAATGATATTGCATTTTGGTGAGGGAGTATGGAATATATGATACACATTTTTTTTTGAAATTGATTAATACTTTGTGCCCTGATACTTGATGAATTTTTGTAAATGCTTTATATATGTTTAAGACAGTAACATTCTTTAATTGTTTGGAGCAGGGTTCTTTAAATGTTCATTAAATCAAGACTGTTAATTTTGCTATATAAATCTATATTTCTACTAATTTTGACCGTTTAATTACTAAGGTAAAATTTAAAAATCTCCTATTAGAATGGTGAATTTGTTAATTTCTTCCTGTAATCTTATGTATTTCAAAGCTGTTTTATTTGGTACAATAAATTTTTTAATTGTTTTTCCCTTTCTGGTCTAAGATATACATATCTCAGACATACTCTTGTCTCTGTCTCTGTCTGTCTGTCTGTCTTTCTTTTTCTGTATGTCAATTATTTATCCCTAATAATGCTTTCTTGTCCGGAGGACTGTGTGATATATTAATATGGCTATCCTTTCTTTTGATCAGCATGTGTCTGCCAGATTTCTGTATGCTTTTATTGTCCACTTTTCCATTTCTGTGTATGTAGGTGTATAGCTTGTAAACAACATAGAGCTAATTTTTTAAAAATTTTCAGTTTGATTTATTGTAGTTTTATTGATAAGACAGCATTTTGTTTTCATTTTAGTTATTTTTTTCACTCTGTTTTTAAATGTATCCTGTTTTTCCCATAGATTTGATTTTTCTTTTTGTTGATTTAAATTTTTTTCTTAATCTAATTTTTCCCTCTATTAGTTTAGAATTTATATTCCATTTCTTTTTGGTTAATGATCAGCCTTTAAATATTAACCAAGTTTACAAAATCTAAATTTAATCAATATCTTTCTTATGATTCTGATCAATGCAATGACCTATACCAGTGTTTTGTCTTTTCTCTCTGGATACTTTTAAGATATTCTCTCTCTATTGTCATTTTGCAATTTTACTTCAATATTTCTAAATGTAGAGGTAATTATGTTGACTTTGTGTTCTAATTCGAGATTTCCTTAATTGTACAGATAATATCAATTTTAATCCTAAGCTCATTTGAAGATAGTTTGATACAAATTTTAGGGAGACATATTATTTATACTGTAATTATTCTTATATCCCGAGCCAAGATTGGGTCAGACAGCTTTTTCAGTTTCAGTTAACAGCCAAACACGCTAACCCATTGCACCACAGAGCAGACAGCTTTTTCTAATGACTTCCTTTGGGGCAGGCAAGTAGATCTTTTTTTCTAGACCATCCTCTTATTGAGATTGTGGCCTCCTTGAGGGTCCCATTAGTATGTAGGGGTTTGAATTCAGCCTGTTTACATTGCGCAGGCTTGTGGCCTAGTCTTTCATTTTGGTGGAGACCATTACTTTCCACATCTCTGGGTTCACCCCCAGGACTATCTTGATTACTAAGTTTTCTTAGCACTCTGATTTCAATTCCCTGTTAAGTCTTATTTTATTTTTGTCCCAGCGATTTCCCTTTATTTTCTGTGAGCTCAGTAATGTATTTAAAAACAAGTTAATTGTACTATATTCAGCAGAAGGTATTTTGCAAGGAACCATATTTTTTCCGTAAAATATTTAAGCCACCATGTCGCCAGAAGTGGAAGACTCCCATCTTGCAATAGATTCTTAATCAGTGTCTCTTTCCATTCTTTTCCTTCCTCAGTCCATTCTCCACAAAGTAACTGGAATAGTACTTTTACAGTATCAATCAGATCATGTTATACATAGAATAAATTTAAACTCTTTGGCATAGCACGCAAGGCCTATGTGATCTGGCGGTGCCTACCTCTTCAAACTCCCCTTTCACCTACCCTGCACACTGACTTTCATCATCCACATTGTCTCTCCTTCTATTCCTTCATAGGTCAATCATATCCTTGCCTTAGATCTTTTATTGATCTGTCTCCTATGCCTAAAATGTTCTTTTCCAAAATCTTTGTGGTTTGGTTCCATCTGTCATTCATATTTCAACACAAATGCCACTTTTTCAGAGAAGACCTTGACTATTCCATCTGAAGTTGCCCATCCACAACTTTCACAGCACCCGGCTTGTTTTCCACAGTAGTTACTGCCAGCTGCTATTATCTTATTTATTAGTTTACTTGTTCATTCTCTCTCCCTTCTTACTAAGATATTAGCTCCAAAGAACGGGGAGATTATATATTAATATATGACCAATGCCCAGAGAGTTTAAGAATTCAATATACATTTATCCCATGAAATTCATTAAAACAGTATGAATTGAATACCTGCTATGAGCCAGACACTGTTCTAGGTACTGAGGATACATAAATGAAATGAACAAATAAAGATCCCTGCCTCACACTTCCTATATACTAAAGGGGTGGATAGACATTAAATAATAAGCATACCACATAAATAAATTATAGAATATGGTGAAAGGTCATATGGCAATGGAAAAAAGAAAAATAAAGTGAAACAGTGGGGAGGGACAGTGTGCAATTTTGAATAGAATAGATTAGGATTTATTGAGAAAGTGATATGAAAGCTGGGTGGATGTCTGCGAAAAGAATATTTAAGACAGAGCGAACAGCATGTGCTAAGGTCCTAAGGAGTCCGAGTGGTGGGAGTAAAGTGAGAGAGCGAGAGGAGATGAATTTAGGGAGGCAGCTGGAAAGCAGATTATAAAGCCTTGTAGGTTATTATATGGATTTTGGTTTTTCCTCTGAGTGAAGTGGGAGCCACTGGAGAATTTGGAGCTGAAGAGTGATACAATCTGACTTACATTCTGAAAGGATTTCTCTGGCTGCTGTGTTGAGGATAGATATGGGGCAAGGATAGAAGTAGAGAGACCTATGAAGAGGCAGTTACAATAACCCAGGTTATTGATTGTTTCAATTAAGTCTAGTAGTAGTAGAGGTGATGAGAAGTGACTGGATTCCAGAAAGATTTTGAAGACTGAGACAATAAGATTTGTTAACAGTACAAACATGGCTTCAGAAAGAAAGAGAGGCATCGGTTATGTTACCAACAACTAGAGGGATGAAGTTGTTACCAGTTTATAGAAAGACCATGGGTGAGGTAGGTTTGGGGGAAAAGATCAAGAGTTTTGAACCCGTCAAATTTAAAGATAAGGTGATAATATTGAGTAGGCCGTTGGAGTTCAGAACAGGGCTCTGGGGAGGAGGTACAAATTTGGGAGTAGTTAGCATAAAGGTGGTATTTAAAATTTAGGGAATGAATGTATGTAGAGAAGAGAAGAAGACCAAGGGCTAAGCACTGGGAGACTCCAACAGGGAGAGGTGGAGGAACAAGCAAAAAGATGGAGAAAGAGCCACCACCAGTGACCTGGAAGAACCAAAAGGCTGGCATACTGGAGCCACATGCACATGGTAAGTGCAATCTTTTGTACACTCCTGCAAATGCATAATTTTTGAAATTTCTGTAAATGTAAGTCTAAAACAAGGGCTATTGAGTTGTTATTCTAATGTATACATTTTGTGATAACAAAAATTCTGTTCGGAAGAGAAACCCTTCACAATTTCCAAGACCAAGTCATGTGTAAATTAAAGATTTTATGGTACTTAAATGTGAATATTTTAACCTTGCTTCTGTAAAGGTCTTACCCTGCTATTTTGACTCTTCTTGCGGGTAGGGAGGTTCCCTTGGTTAATTGTCCCTTTTTGTCTTCACTGGGGTTATGGGACTGAATGTGACTTAGGACCTCCATCTTTCCTATCTGAAGTCTAAGGATTTCCTAGAGAAAGAATATATAAAAAGGTGATGGAATGGTCAACTTCTCATTGATAACTTAGCCTTGGCTTTCACTTTGTTAGATTTCAGGATAGTTTCTAATTGTCCTGTATTTTGTATATGAAACTGGATTGGGTGTCATTTTTTTAGGTTCTCAGCTGAATTTCACCAAACTCATTATGTTGTTTTTGCAACTTCCTGTCACCATCTCAACACACACAAACCCTCACACACACACACACACACACACACACACACACACCCTCAGCACACACAAACCTAGCACATAGTAGGTATTGAGTAAATGTTTGTTCAGTGGAGTTGGAAGAGTCCCTCTCTAATATGGCAGATACTGCTTTCAAAATAACATAAGACTTTGTTTTGGAATGCCATCAACTTCTGGAAGTGAGTTGTTGCTTTAAAATTGTACACACACACACACACACACACACAGACACACACATATAGATACCCTAGTAAACATAATGGCAAGGCATATCTAAGTTACAAATTATCACCTCCAAAAACTAAAGTAGTTTATTCCCGTTGGTTTTCCTTTTCCATTAAAGTCGTTATCTGTTCACAGAGCAGCCTTAGCAGCTGAAAAGACATGGCAGGGAATTGAACAAATTGAACATTCATGGTAGACAGATTTTCTCCTTCTGTGTGTGTGGATTGGACATGACTGTGAACAGTTGGAGGTCAGACCATCACTAATATGTATAAAACTTTTGATGATAATTTACCATTTAAAATATATTAATTTTTGGCAGAGGTGTGAACATCTTTGTCTTGCCTACAGCTTTATTTCCTGTGATACGCAGAGAGCTAAAATCCACACTGGGCCAATTTGAAAAGCAAGAAAACTTTTTCTTCATTAAAGTCCCATTTTGTTTCTTGGTGAAAGTACATATATGAATTTCATTTTCACTCATGAAAAAGGCCTGTGCAAAACACTGAAGTGATCAGTGAGGAAAAGAGGTATCTTATGAATTGAATAGGCATCCTGCTTTGGCTACATTTAATGGGTTTCCCCACACTGGTCCTTTCACTTGTCATTTTGGCTGTGTCTACTCAACCTCCAACAAATGTCTTGCAAAAGAGCAAAAGGATGCATAAGAACTATGAGTGGCAATGCCTTAGCATGTTAGTACATGTGCATTTTACAAAGAGCCATCTTATCTTTAACTGCTGTGGAACAGATGTCTCTACCACTAAGTGGTGGGTTAGGGCTGTGGTTAGGACTGGTGGGAGGAGACAGTTGAGGTAAGAAAAGAAGAGTGAGCCATATTCAGCTGAAGGTCTCTTTCCACCTAGCAACTGGCTATGCTTCTCTATGGGCAGTTCAAGACTGGCCTTTAACATCTAAGATCAGGTATCCAAACTACATCAGAAGAGTAAATATTGTTTGCAAGCAGAATGGCACAGTCTAAAAGTGCTTGTTTTATGTGGTATATGCATTTATGAAGAAACAAAAGAAGGGATGTTATTTCATTATTGCAACAAAACAATTATTTTTGACATGTTGACATCTGACACAAAATGTCATTGATATATCCTCTCTGAATAAATCTCCTTTCTGTTGGTATTGTTGAAAGTCCTTAAACCAATTTCTGTTTCTTTTTTATTCTCTTTGTTTTATGTGGTAGCCTTTCACCAGCAGTCTGGTGTTGATTTTTAAAATAATGTTCTTATTAAAATAAAATCAAAACTCCTTAAACATTTAAGAGGCATGCTCCCCAAAAACAACAGGCATTACATTAGCATGTGATGTTGATTTTCTTGATTTCCTTTTTTACTTTCTTCGATACTAAAGTAACACTTTCAGGTGGCTCTGGGAACTCCCCCGAAAAACATTTCAAAGCATTTTTCCTCAAAGATGCTGT
This sequence comes from Callithrix jacchus, assembly GCF_049354715.1. Taxonomy (NCBI): domain Eukaryota; kingdom Metazoa; phylum Chordata; class Mammalia; order Primates; family Cebidae; genus Callithrix; species Callithrix jacchus. Next base: position 56,679,751 of record NC_133518.1, read on the forward strand.
TTAAATGAATTTAGTATGCTATTAAAAGACTAAAAATCCTATTAGTGAACTATGAAATAATATTTGGGAGAGATTCCAGAAACTGTGATGATGGCACCCCACCCAATGAGGTGCTCCTGTCCTTTCTGCATAGTAAACACCTGGGACCAAGTCACAAGGGTTATTGTGCTCATTGCTCTAGACTTCAGCTCCTTCGACCATAGGGTTCCTCTTCTTTGAAGCCTAGTCTTCCGTATTCATAGTTGGTGCCCCATAAATGATATTAACTCACCATAAAAATATTAATTTTTGACAGAGATATAAAGCTTGTCTTGTCAAAGCTTTATTTTTAAAAATCATCCATATGAAGATTAAGATCCATATGGAGGTAAATTTTAATTTGAAAAGCAAGTAATTTTTTCTAAAATGTCACAATATCATTCATAGGTCCAGCCATGATAAAGGAAACTAGAAGTCATTACCCCTTCCTTCCTTCAAGGTGACCACCATCCTTACATGACAACTACTAAATTACAAGGCTGTATAATTGATGCGAAGATCTATGGTAGAGACCATGAATGATGAGTGAACTGGGGAAAAAGAAAGGTCCTTGTAAAGTTTCATAACTTAAGCTAAGCATTTAAAAGAATGTTGGTGAAGAAAGTTAACCTAAAAAGAAGGGATAATTCAAGCAAAAACATTGTGATTAGAAGAAAAATACTAGAATTAGAGTCATGAGTGGAGTGTGGTGTTTGCTCCATAGGAGGGAATAGTGAGATAGTTACAGTTATCTTGAGAAGCCTTTTTCCTCCTAAATTATGTAAGAATTGCACTTAGAATGCTGAAGGCCTGTGTCTGTTTTATTTATCAATCATTCAGGTTTTCTGCTAAAGAAACTTTAGAACATAGGAGGTCATGTGAGAATAATTAAGAAGATGTTAATGTTTGACCCTAGTATTTACTAATTTGGATTTTTATTAGGAAAATGAGAGCCTAGTAACATTAGTAAGTAAAATGTCCTTGCTTTGTATCTTGAAAGCCTTACATATAACATTCTCAAATGTACCCGTCTTCTGCAAGACATGGAATGAAGTGACAAAATCGAGATCTCCATGAGGACAAGAGGTTTTATATTTTCTTACCAAAAATAAACTGCGCTTGAGTTTTTCTGGTTGACAAGTCTGAGCATTAATTTGGGTAGGGCAAGAGGAGCCCCCACCACAGTGAAGGGTCTCCGTGTCCTCCATGGCTTCTTTATTTCCTTCTTCCTCCCTCTTCATTCATCTAGTGTGAATGGACAAAGGGATTCTACTCTTTTATTCCTGATCTCTGATGTTTCAAGAAATCATGATATCTAGGTAGTACATTTTACTTATGCTAGCGTTTCACTTCCTCAGTTTTGTCACAGCCTTGCCAGTTGAGCAACCACAATACTGCCTTATAAAGAGAAGACTGGGTCTTTGAAAGTCTACTGCAAATCCCCGGCGTTGGAGTGGCTTACTCAACTCATAACCAGTATGATACCTCAGGCTATTTCATTACCTTCTGCATCCTCCACCCCATTCTATGCATTCTATTGATGATTTTTTTTTTCTGGAAACTAAATGAAAGCAAATTATAATATGGAAGCTATAATCAGAAGTTTAGTAACGTGTGTGAAACAAATTGCCAGCTTGGTTTTAATGTCAGGATATGGGACATAGAGAAGCAGAAAGAGTCCTAGCCATGTTAACCTTGTGAAAAAATGGACTGTGGACAGGAATAGCAGGGTTTGTTTTTTGAGAGGAAAATGGGAAAAATGGTTCTGAGTGTTGGATCTGGCCTTTTCTTTTTGCAGGAATTCTGCTATCCCTTTGGAAAATATAAAAGCCGTTCCAAGGCACATTGGCACCCGTGTGGCACTGCAGTCTTCTCTTGGCACTGCTTCATCCTGTTGCTGGCAGGACAGAGCATGGACCTCTTTAGCCTCATCCTCTGTTGTTTTCTGCACAGAAGCCAAACATTGTGGCTACTCGTAAGGCAAGGCTGGCAGCTGAAGAACCCAGATGCCAAGCTCTGGACTGGACTTCTGTTCCGTTTGTGGCTAGTCCCTTCCCTGGCATCTGCCCTGGCATTGCAGCAGCCTGTGTCCCCGTCTGCAGAGCTGGGCTCAGGATTAGGCTTCTGTTGGCTCTCATAGATGTTCGATCACTGTTTCCCTTTTGCATTATCCTTGATTATGAGGAATGTGCCTTTATGACACATTCCTCCCCGGGTGCCTGCTTGTCGCTAAAAAGGGGATTTTCTCTCAAATTACCAGTCATTGTTAGCAAGAAAGCTTGTGCAATGGGAACTTTTTTTGCAGGTAGGAAGACGTAAAATGAAACACAAGAGCTTGCATTTCAAACAAATTCTTGTTTTTCTTATTGAGAGGAAAGCTTCTGAATTAAGTCAAGCAAACAAACAAACAAATATAAAACAACCCCAGCAACATGAGAAATTCCAGAAGGTTTTTCTTTCTTTTTTAATTCCTCTTTCTGCCCCACATCCTTATCCAAGACTTCTGACTTACAAAAGGTAGAGGGGAGTTCTCCAGGTCACAAGAGGTAGTAACATATTTATAGTATTTGTCAAAAAATCGTCTGAGAGACTGTAAGCCTACGGTCCAAACTTCCCTCAGTGGGGGAAGAATATTGGGCCATATTCTGCTAGTAGAGGTGGAGAGAGCAGGAAGAGGAAGCCAATAAACTTGATTGCCCCCGATGGGATGCAGGGATAGTTCTGCTGGTAACAGGAAGGCTCATGCTTACCTAGGAAGTGAAAATCAGCTTGAGAACTTCATTAACTAGAAGGTAAGCTAAGTATAAACAAAGGCAATTCAGAAATACCTCTGGAATATCTTTACATCTGAGAGGCTTCTGACATTTGTTTATACTCTAGAATCTTTGTTAGGTATTTGCCCCTCATGTCTGGCTATTGTGCATCAGAGTTACAGATACAGTTCAAAGAGAACAGATGAATTACAACAAAATAGAAGGTGCTTTGCTTTACACAGCACAATGTCTTAAATGACCTATCAGGAATTTGAGCAATTTCAGATTGAAATCACAATCTGTCATTCAGTCAAGATAAATGCTTATTCATTGCTCAATTTCTGCAGCTGGAAAAGGATTTTGTCCCAATGGCAATCTCTCCAGCTTCATGAAATCTCACTGAAAGTCAAGTCAAACATGCCTGAATTCTAGTCTCAGTTCTGCTCTTTGTTAACTTCCTGACCTTCAGTAAACTCTCAGTTTGCTCCTCTATAAAATGGGAGGATAACAGTACCTATCTCATGGGGGTACTGTCAGTGTTCCATGACAAATTTGTGGCACAAAGTATGACACAGAATCAGACCTAAATAGATGTTGGCTAGTGTTAAGGTTTTCCATAGGCTAGGGCAGGAAGAATACCACTCATCAATCTTTAGAGCTGCATCATTTTTATCTCATTGGTTGACCCTCAGATTTATTGACTATATTGCTTCTAATGAGGCAGAAAAAACTGTGCTGTGGATACCCTTTGGACTACATATAACTTGGTGCCGGACAGGGCACACAATGATTAAAACTGCTAAGTGAAACTGTGTGCAGGATAGACTTCAGGTTTATTCCCCCTGAATGTATTATTTTAGAAAGTTAAGCTGAGGTATCTATATAGCCAGTTCATAAGTTACCATCAAAATAGGTATCTTCTGAGGTGGCCACGAAAGGGAATTTCAAACCTATGGTATATAGGTATTAGGGAAATAACTCCATTAAGTGGACACTCTCTGAATTTGGAAATGTGGCCATGTCAACACAGAAAATAAACAGTTGACTCATGCAGGTGGCCTTAGCAGATGCAGAGCACCCTGGGAAGGGGCAGTAGTCATTAAGCAGAGCTATAGCTTCATTCATTGGCTCTAGAAATGTGATCCCATCTTTAAGTCTAGAGGTTAAAGCAAGGGCTGGTACATTTTTTCTGCAAAAGGACAGATAGTAAATATTTAGACTTTACAGGTCACATGATCTCTAAGGATTATAATGTGAAGCACCCACATACAATATACAAACAGTTAAACATGGCTGTGTTCCAATAAAACTTTATTTATAAAACTGGACAGCAGCAGGATTTGGCACATTCATGTGTCATAGTTCTCTGATCCCTAGCATAAGGGGTTAAAAATGTGATAAGTCAATCTTCAGAATTTTATTTTGTAATCAACTTTTAGGTAGCTCACATAGTTTCTAAACAAGGCATCTCTCATTTCTTATTTATTCCTGGTTAGCAGGTTATTGAACTAAGATTCATGAACATTTTAAGGGATTTGAAGAAAGGGCTCAGAGACTGTAAGCCTAGGGTCCAAACTCAGGGGTCAGACCTGTGAGAAGCAGGCCATAATAAGATGCTAGAGACTGAAAGGAGGGCTTGGATGCTCGAGGAGCTGGCCATTGCCGTAGGGAGCTTGGGCCCACTGTTTCAGATTTTCCAGTTTTTCAAAAGATGCCAGAATATTGGTAAAAACAAAACAAAAAAACTCCTGATTTTTCAATAACAGTTTACCAGTTTTAAAAGCACTGTGCAACCCTACCAAAACATATGTGTGATTGAAATCTGACTTTCAGGCTGGTAGTCTGTGACCTTTGCTTTCAGCCCAGAGCTCTCCACCTCTGAAAACTGCTAGTTTTCTTAATATGGATCTGTAGGTTTTTCCAAATGTAGTCTGGGTTCTACAAGGACTGATCAGACTTATGCCTGCTTCCTTAAAGTCACCCCTCTATTTCAAAACTGTCTACCCACGGTGGCACCACAATGCCCTGCCTGACAGTATGTTCAAGGTATGCCAAGCATGCCCAGTAATATCCATAGATAGATAGAATTTCATTAGAATTTGAACCGCCTGAAGGAAAGGGCAAGACTTGGCAGCATGTTCATTACAATGAAGATTTATGGACAACCAACCCAGAAAATTCAGGGAGAAATAAGTACATGTTGAGTTTGAAATTGTCCAGCTCTGCTTGAATGTGCTAAATCCATCTTTATCTCATTCCTGCTCTTTGTGTTTGGCAGATTTAGCTCTATGATTCAATAGAAACTATTCTCTTTTCCTAATATTAAAACTTCATTTTATTCTAAACTCTAATAATTTGAGACCTTTTTCTGTGTTAGGTATAAACAGAAATTACCTTTTCACTACTTGAAAGTTTAATTTCCTAGTTTTAATGAACTCCTTAAAAATAAATTGGCTACATTAGATAAAACTTGTCTTGTTTATTTGACAATTTCAAACTACCCTATTGTGAAAATATAGGGATGTGAGCTATAATTTTAATGTCCCTGTGGTTATCTCATGGGTATTAATCTATTTGGGATTCATCTGTACAGAAGCCATCTGAGAATTCTTTTATGGAATAAAACTCTCATACTAGAAGTTTTTGGAGGCTTTTTAAACCCAACCTCTTTTCTTTTTTTCTTTTTTAGCAATGATTCTCCCAGAAATAGTCTATTGTGCCTGACAAAATGCTTCCAATCCTGAACTTGAAAAGGTTCCACTCCTATTTGTAACTCAGTGACCCTGAGGCCCAAATTGGTATTGAACTTTCTGAAAAAGCACTCTTGGTTTTTTGATAAGAATGTATTGGTAATTAGCACCCTAGCCTGGGCTTACATTTTGGGTTGTCAAAATAAAAATAAAAATCAAGTGGCATCTGTTGATCTGGAAAAACCAAAAACTGAATATACACACTTAGCTCTGCATTTTAGAAATTCTTAAGTCAATCCTATTTTAGTGCTCTGGAGAAAGGTGCGACGGAATGAAATGATCCCATGAAATCCTTGTGCTCCATAAGGTGTCTTGAAGTTTGATTGGATATTAACTAAAAGATCATTTTGTTTCTCTTTTATAGCAGGAGATGCAATGTGTTCATTTTATAACATCTCCGCTGTTTGGAATAAATCACCAAGGACAGATGCTCATCACATTTCAGTTTAATAAAATTCTTTGCAGAGTCTGAACAGATACATGGCTAGTTGCTTTAGGTCTCTGTCCAGGCCGTCATTTGTTTGGAAAATCAAACTCACAGAATGAAATAATGTCACACTAAAGACATTGAAATTAATATTTTGTTTGCTGTTCTGTGTGTTTGTTGTTATTTTTGGCAGATTTGTGCCTATAGGACTTTACCTTCAGTTTCACAACTTCCACCTTTATAAATATCATCCTCCACCTCTTCATCTTTTCTTCAGAAACAGCTCCGTTAATCTGATTTCCTGCTGTTAGATCTTCTAATAATACCATTTTAAAGGTTCTCAGCAGAAAAATTTGTCAGTGCTCTTGAAGAATTGCTAAAGTTCCATGTTCAGTCTTTTCTGAGGCAGTAAATAGGTTTTAAACAAGCAAAACCGAGGCATTCATTTTGAAGTATTGTGTGTGCTGCAAAACTGTTGGCAAGTTTTGGACATCTTTCATGTGTGGTATAGCACTTCTCTTGTATTTTTTTTTTTAATCAAGAAGACATACTCTACTGACTTGCCAATATTCATTTTTTAAAGGAGGAGAGATTTGAGCTTAAAAAGTTGTGACTACATCTTCGGCTGATATTTTCTTGAAGAAGTTTCATGTGGTTTTAAATTATTTATCCAAGAGGGTATATGATAAACAGCTGAGGCTTTCCATAATGGTGTGCAAGGTAAAAATGTGCATTTTACCCAACATTCATAAATGCATTTTCCTGCGTTTGAAAAAGCTGCACGAGTTCCCTGAGGGAATATTATCTAAGTCTGTGTGTGTGTGTGTGTGTGTGTGTGTGTGTGTAGGGGTGGGTGTGCGTAGTGTGTATGTGTGTGTTTATGGGGTGTGTATATGTATGTGTGTATGGGTGTGTGTGTGTATTGTGTGTGTATGGTGAGTGTGTGGGTGTGTGTGGTGTGTAGTGTGTGTATGTATTTGTGTGTGTGAGTGACAGAGAGAAACAGTAAAGAAGCTGCCTGAATATTGAGTAAATAGATAAACCCTATGGCTAGAATGGTGTGGGGGTGATAATCGTTCCCAAAGGGCAACAGAACATGCTTGCTAACCTGTCATGGTAATTTTCCTTGAAAATGAATCAAGGAAATACAGGGTGTATAGTAGCATGCTTGCTGTTTGTTTATTAACAACCATGTCAGTGCTGGATTTACTTTCAAGCTTTCTCTCTTTCAAAAATGTGTTTCTCACCCTAGAATTAAAAGAGCATTTTTATTGGTGTATACTTAGGTTTTGACAAAAGACTCGGTGGCTGTCAGGTCATTTTAGGTTTAGCTTTGTTTTTTTCCCACCCCAAAGTAGGCTCCTGAACTGCAGAGGGAAACCTTTCCCACGCACAAATCCCTAAGTTTATAGTGAGTAGACGAGAGGAAATAAAAATTATGCCCTTTCTTTTATTTAAAGATCACCTTCGTGTTGAACCGGCTTTTTACTGCCATTAAATATTTGCTTTCTGGGAGCATTTGTATGTATTTTCTTAGCTCTTAACTACCACATTTCTACTCAGTTTTGTATCTGCTAGCCCCAGCATTTACAACCTACGAAAACCTCATAAATCTACTTCATTTTTCTAATAAGACATGAAAGTCCTTAATTGGCCTTAATGAAATGCACTTAAAGGGCAATAAACGTGTTTAAGCCCCTCTTTCAGGGTGAGCTTCAGTACTCTCACTCTACTCTGTTTTAGCCTTTCTGGTAATTAATCATTTATTCATATGTGACGAATCAGTAACAAGATCAAGCAACTACTGCACAATTGCATGATAATAAGCTGCTCATATATGTGTCAAGATTTAGCAATCCTTTTTAAAGCCTAATTTAAAGTCATTTTACAACTAACCAGACTGCTTCTCTGAAGCGTTTTCCCCAGGATCTTTTTTACATATTTTCATTTGGATGCCATCTTTTTATTTTGTTTATAGAGCCCAGTCCGCCTTAAATCCACTCATGGCACCAGCGTGAATTTCAGCAATGCAAACATTTACCATTGTTTTTCAGTCTGCTTGGAATTCTCTCTTTGATCCAAGGGGGAGGGGCTGGGGGAGAAGCAAAAGAAGAAAAGAAAAGAAGAACTGCATTTATAAATAGAAGACCCAAGAGTCCCTGCCATTTTCGTATGTATTTAAATCCTAAATCTGCAGTGATTAATAGAGACATGTTAATCATTTGCCTGCACCTTAGCTCTCTGAGAATTCCAGCATTTCCAGTGTCACAAATATGCCAACGGTGGGGTGGGGGGCTGCTTTTTCTGCAGGGGAATTCTTTCAATATAAGCTCACATCAAATATCTGAATGCCTGTTTGTGTGCATACAAGTTGGGGATTGAATTTTCCTGGCTGTTTATGTACAAGTGCGTGCTCACTGGTAGGCCTGGATAAGGATATATGAGGAAAGATTCTGACCTGCCCACTCATGGTACACAGAGTTGCTTTGCCCTTACAAAATACATCCCGAGTTGATCCTAATGTATGATTGAGCAGTTGTCATCAGGCACAGTCGAGGCAAGGTTATTAGGTTCAAGGAAGCAAAAGTAAAGAGTAGAGTCAAAAGTCCTTCTCCAGCATATATGAACATATGTAGATCACTTGTGCTTTCATCATTTAGATACCTTTAATATATGCCTACAGATAGCAGGTGACAAGTTTTTTTTTTTTACTAAGAAGAGACTCTGATAAACTCAGTAGAGACGGCACTTGTAAGTAAAGACTTGCCATTGGAACTGGTTTGCTGTCGGAATTTATCTTCTGTATTATACATTAAAATGAAGCTGTAAATATGTGGGTCCCTCCTCCAGATGCACTTAAACCTTATTAATTCTGATGTGAGGTTAAAAAAAAAAAGGTGAGTCTAAGTCGGTGACAGAGGTGAGTGGTACAACATTTGGAAAGAAATGTCACTTTATTACTTCGAAGTACAAAGAACAGCTACTCCAGTGTAACCAGGCAGAGGGAGCGCTGGCCAGACTCACTATTACATCTGGAAAATGACCACATGTGACAGCACAATAATTGTCTGTTTGTAGTGAATGTTCCTGAAGTATTTGCAAATTGTTCTCTTATATAGATTAAAAATTCTACATGCAATTAAACCTGTTTCCTTTGCAATTTTACTAATGCAGAAATTTTGCTTTTTTCATGTGTAGCCAGTAAAATTCATCATAGTGGACTTAATACATATCTGTTGATTTATGTTGATTAAGCAACATTTAAAAAAATATAGGTCCTAAATTTTGTTTTAATTTACTTGCAGACCTGTTCCTGAATAGAAGGCACAAAATTAGATTTAATCAAGGCATCATTCACATAGTTATCTACATAAATGGCTTAGCCTGGAGCCGTGCAGTGTACAACTTGTGCATCCATATATGGTGGCTCTGGTTTTCTGTTTTGTCTGTAAACCTACCTGGCCTTGATAAAGAAATACCTATAATTTTAATTGAAACATTATATTTTCTTTATTTTTAAAAGGTACATATTCTGCTTTGTCAGGTACCTCTAAAGAAGATTCTTAATTGCAGCAAGGATATTTTCTTTTTACTTTCGAGACAGTCTTGCTCTGTCACCCAGGCTGGAGTGCTGTGGTGCGATCTTGGCTCACTGCAGCCTCTGCCTCTGGGGTTCAAGTTACTCTCCTACCTCAGCCTCCCAAGTAGCTGGGACTACAGGAGTGTGCCACCACACCTGGCTAATTTTTGTATTTTTGGTAGAGATGGGGTTTCACCAGGTTGGCCGGGCTGATCTTGAATTCCTGACCTCAGGTGATCTTCCCACCTCAGCCTCCCAAAATGCTGGGATTACAGGCATGAGCCATAGCACCTGGCTGAATTGCAACATTATTCTGTTTTGTTTTGTGACAAAATGAAATGTTACTTTACTTATGACAGAATTTCTGAGGTCAAAGAACTGTTGTAAAAAAAGTAAAGCGATGAGCCCTGAGCAAATTTTTTTTAAAAAGCCCTAGTTACCTAAGCTCCATTGATCAGCTGATTTAGGTAATTTTAGAGAGAAAAAGACACGACTTTAGAATATGAAACCTGGACTCTTTATTGGGCTTGAGATTTGAAGATGGAGTACTATAGCCTTGGCCCTCTAACTAGCATCTCCCCTAGAATTTTGTAGAAACAATCACAACATGTAAAAATAATCACAATGTGAAAAAATAATTGCAATAAGGTGATAATTTAGCAGTAAAAGGGAAATTCCAGACCCAGTTTAATCAGTTAAAGTGTCTCTCTGGTTCTTCTGATTTGTTGTTCATTTACGCTGGGCAGCTGGACAATAGTATTTTGCACGGGCCACAAACAATGAAATAAAACAGCAAGATGTACTGTATTTTACTGAAACATACAATAAAGGGCAGCAGGGGACTAGTCAAAGCCCAATATTCAAAGACTGTAATTTTTTATCACTACTTTATTTCCTAAACCAAAATGTTTTTTGGTTATAAATATTGGATGAAAGCAAAATGTACCACATTTGCTAACATGGAGGCAATACCTAAACCTACTTTTTACAAGAATTAAATTAATATCATGTAAGTAGTTTTATAGTTTTAGCATTTTATTATTATTTATGTTCTAACTGCTCTGCATAAATAGAACTGTTCCTTGCTCCTTTTTTGTTTTTACTACTAATAAAAAGTAATAGGTATAATAATTCAGGGACTGTTTGCATTTCAAGGCATTTTCTGTTTGGTCTTGGTGGCCTGTGGAAGGAGACACACCCCAAACCAGAGCACAAGAAGCTTTAATAACAGACGTAGGAAGAACTCCTAGGGAGCATCGGATGTTTAGGCAAGGATGTCTAGAACAAACATGGACACATCAAGGCTTTAAAATGGTTCAACAAAAGCCAGTCCAACCAATGACTGCATTGTGTGAGCAGAAATACATGTGTGTTAGCTTCCGGCTTCGTTCATATATGTCTGGTAATTGCAGAACATTCATATATTTATCAATAAATATCTTCCCTTAATTACCTACTGATTTCTCAGAACACTTAAGAAAGAAGAAAATAGCTTTATTTGTGTTGGGCAGGAAGGCCATTTTTAACCACAACAACCATGCTTTTTTATATTTTCTAAAAAAAGACTTTTCAGAAGTAGAAGTCACAGGAGATACTTAAATAAAAATCAGAAAATTGAAGTAATTTCCTTGTGAAAGTCATAGGTTTGTGATTTCCTGAGGAAACTATGTAGAAATCAATTCCTGGAAATCTGGAAAACTGGACTAGTAGTTAAGACCACGTTCCTTGAGTGTACAGATCTGGGGCTATATTTTAATGCCTTTCTGCCTGAAATCCCTTGGTCCTATATCATTTTTTAAGTATGTAGACAGCACAAGCAACCCCTACAATGCAGGTACCTCCTAGCTTTTCTCCCAAAGAAATGAACACAAACTTATTTTTTCCCCAGAGAAATCTTTGTGTTATAGTTAAGAGAGTTACATAAGTGTACAGTGGAAGACTATGCAACCATCCAAAGAAATAGTCATCAAGAATTTATAGTTACATGGAAAATACTGATCCTATGATCAGAAGGGAAAAATATAGCATGCAAAGGTCTACCCCTCGTGAGATCTCAGATAGAGAAAATGCACTGTAGAAAGACTAAATGAAATATACTAAAATATCAACAAAAATGATTTCTAGATGGCAGGATTATGGGTGACTTTGTTATTTTCTATAGTATGCATGGATTATGAAATGAAACTAATAGAAACAATAAGAAAATAACCACAGTGATAAAAGTGAGAATTTAGGGTGCATTTTTAATGAATTATACACTATGTTAAGTTTTTATATATGTTTATAGATGAGGCTACTAAATCTTTGAGGAGACAAGACAAAGTAATTTTACCCAAGGTCGTACAGTTAGTAAACAGCAGTTAGAATTCAAATCCAGGATTTGTTTCAGGGCCCTCATTTCCAACCGCTGCATGGAGTTGCCTTTCTGTTCTTAATGCACACTTTATGTATAAATAAACAGTTGGAAGGTGCATGAATTCTTTGCTAAAGAGGCAGCTGTGTGGCTACTTCTCACATCATTCAGGAGCCTGGAATTTACTCTTTTCCTTTCACAAGGACTGTCACTTTTGGTGATTCTCCCTTTCTCTCTAAATTCAAGGCTCTATTTTTGTTCAAACTGAACCAAGTGAGCAGGGCTTCTCAACACTGTTCTTCTAGCATATAACAGCTCCAGTCATTGACCTGAGCTTAACTTTTAGAAGTAACTGGGCATGTTTCTGAAGGCAGAGTTTTCCCCAAGCTCTTGTGCTTTTAGGACATATTTGCATCCTAACACCACTCCCCTTATCCCATAATAAATATTAAGCCTGAGTCCTTCTAATTCAGACTGAGCTTGTCATTCTGGCCATAAAACTTGAAAAGTACCAAACCTAATCCCTTCAGAAACAGGCCTGTTTTTACTTATGTCCCTTATTCTATGCACACTTGTATTAACCTCAGCTTTCTTTAGAGCAGCCTCTTTCAGACTAGAGATTCTAATATAAACACATTATCAGTTAAATTTTTCTGAGATTTTCATTTTACTTCAGGAAAAAAATTCTCTTTTGTGGTGTCTGAGTATCATCTGAATTAAGGTCAGAGGGCAACTCTGTAATTGATTCCGTCCTATTAATAATTTTGTGGGAGGGTTTGACTGTTACGCTCTGACAAGCCAGGCCTAATTTTCATAGTTGCCAATACAATGCTATTTGTAGTCCTGAGTGATGATAGAAAATGACGAATGTAAATGATGTCCCAGATAAACCAGAGGACTGGACTATTGAAGGTGAGGTTTTCTTGGGCTAGACTAATTTAGGGAAAGATGGTATCATTGACAATCATTTATTCTGCAGACTTGAATAAGCCTTAATATTACTTTTCCTGTGCAGAATTTAGGTAGCAAGTGTGGCACTTTTAAAACATGGCCCCAAATACTCGGCTTCCTCTCCCATTGGAAGGGGAGAACTTGTCCTTTCCCCTTGAATCTGGATGGGCTTGCAACTGCTTCAATTAATGATGAACTGTCAAGGGTAGAAAATCAAAGCAGTATCTTGCACCTATTTCACTTACAATCCTCCCTCTTAGGGTACTTTCTGAATCATCCTTCTTGGAATCCAGTTGTCATGCTGTGAGAAGCCCAAGTTCACAGACACGGAGAGGCCTCATGCGAAGTCCAGCTTTCAAGTCATCCTAGTGCAGGTGCAGATCTATGAGAGAGGAAGCCTTTAGATGATTCCAGCCCATAGCAGTTCGATTCTTCCTAGGTGCAACTCCAGACACAATGGAGCAGCAAGAAGCCTTTCCCACTGTAGTCCCAGTGCCAACCCACTGAGTCAGTGAGCATCACGGAATGGTGGTTGTTTCACACTATTCAGTTTTGAGTGGTTGTTATACACATGGACAACCAGAAAAGCTTGCTTTTAAATTTTTGTCTCATTCTTAGTTTTTCAAATAATGCCTTACTGCCTTACTTGCTCTTACTTTATTTACTATTAACTGAGAAGCCCCCAAAAATGTCAGAGGCATGTTGATAAAAAGATAAACATGATTAACAGATTTTTGGGGTGGGGTGGGGATTGAGAAAGAATAACATGTAACATGCCCAGAAATGTTGGTACATGTCTCCTGGCTTTTTTAGTATGCAAAGATAAGTACCAATATTTGGATTTGACAAAGAACTTTCAAATGCATCTCCTTATCTGATGCAATAGAATTGTCACAACAATCTTACGAAGTAAGTATGATCATCATTAACATCCTTACCTTACAGATTAAGAAACTGGGGTTCAGAGAGGTTAATACATTGTCCAAAGTCACACAGCTGCTGGGTGTTTAGGGGCTGAGGGAACCAGAACTCATGTCCCCTGGCCTCCCATCCCTTGCTCTGCCTGGTACCAGTTGCCTTACAAGAAGAGAACTGCTGCCCCTTTGTGGCAGCTTATCTTTCTTCATACTATCTAGAGCTCCAACCTCTGTAGGAAGCCGGAAGCATCTCCTTTGCCGAACACTGCCAAAATAGCAGCTCTGTAAATTTCCCTCAGGGATGGAGGGATGGAATAGAGGAATACCAGCTGAGCTTTCATTTTTCTGGGAAGATCATGACAAGGACTTCTGAGGATTCTTAGTGCAGATCTCATGCCTTTGTCCATTGTGTGTCATTGTTAGAGGTCTTATTATTTAGAAATATCTTCTATGTTTCTGCTTAACATGTTCAATCTTTTCTCTAGCCTCCTGAAGATATGAGATAGTTATACTATTTGTTTTCATGTTTCTGTCTACTAATTCTGTCATCAGTGTTGTTTGTGGGCCAGTGTCAATTGGCCCAGATGGGTTGTGTTTTCTTGCTACTTTGTGTGCCTGGTAACTTTTAATTTGATGGCTATCCTTGTGAATATTACCGTGTTGGATGATGAATATTTGTTATTTCTACATTGTTGAGCTTTGTTCTGAGATGTGATTGAATTAGTCAGAGCTAGTTTTATCCTTCCATATCTGGCTTTTAAGCTGTTTTAGGTGAACCAGAGCTGCACTTCATGTAGGGTTAATTCTTCCCTGTTACTGAAGTTCTGGGAACTATTTCATCTAATCTCTGGACACACATGCACTGCTTAGTACTCAACTAAACATGCCGGGGGTCCCTCCGCAGATCTTCAGAACTCTCTGTTAGAACTCTCCTCTCGGATAGTCTGCGCTGTGAATTCTAGCTTCCCTGTCTTCTGCAGACTCCCTGTCCTGTCTGCTTAACTCAGGGAGATCACCGGACACTGCCTGGATCTCCCCCTGCCCTGTACCATGCGCCAGAAGCTTTCTTCAGGCAGTAAACTGAGACAACTGTAGGGTACAATTCATTCGTTTTCTATCTTTCAGGGATCGTTGCCCTTTGTTCCCTGATGTTCAACATCTCAATGCTTATTTTTCATGTATTTTCTTCCAACTTTTAGTTGTTTTAGGTAGGAGAGTAACTGGGCGTCCTGTGTGTCTCAAAGACTCAGTAGACACAACCATTGACAGATGGTTGAAATTGGACCACTATTTAGATATCAGTCTTGTTCTCAACTGTTTTCCTTTTCTCTGGAACCCTGCCTTTAGGACTATTGAATGGGACCAATTTGTAGGTGCTTTAAATACTTCAGTCACCAAAAACCCTCTTGGATACTATTTGAGGCCGATTCGCCCACTTTCCAATGCTAAGATTACCACATCAGATTACGTAAAGTGTGTTGTATACTTTATGGCTAAATGCAAATGCTAATTCATGCCTTCAGTAGGAGAAAAACACCATTTTTTCTTTATTTATACTTCACTTTTGATATTTAGGCTTTTGTTTTTGGTGCCTTATGGTCTGTTAAGTATTTGTCACATGTATACTACTTGCCTAGTGTTTTTTAAGTTGCATTGCAGCCTGACTTTAAAATCTTCTTTTTGAGACAGTACTTCCACAATTAGAAGTCTCTCTTATCCCTTGCGTTAAAATCAGTTGCAATTCCTCTGCACTTCCACAGTCTCCTCTTCACACCTCTCTCGCTTAGTTGCTTTTATTGTAGGAATAGAAGCTCACTTCCATAGTGATGGGTGTCATGGAGTTCCAGAGGAGGAAGAACTGGCCCTCATGAAATCTGGAAATAATTCCAGGCAGCTTTTTGGCAGGAGCTCCTGCATCTATCCTGAGGAGCCCACGGTCAATGTGACTCCACCTCTTTGTATGTGTCATTTGATTTCAGGTTGGGTTCCCTGAAAACATACTCTGAAATGGAAATGTGGATACAGAAAATTTTAAGGGTGGTGCTCTTGTGACTGATTCTTGTGTGAAAGTGAAGAAAACAGGACTGGATGGAAGGAGAGGTCAGCCTGCAATGCAGTAGCACAAAGACCTTAGCTGATCTCCTGGGGAGCTCTGGAGCTGTGAGGGTCCTTCAAAGTTGTCTCAGAGCTAGAGAAGAGGGGCCGAGTGTTTGTATGTCCCCCATCCACCAGTCCTTGGAGGCAGGCTGCCCCTGAGAAGGGATTGTAACCATGGGTAGGGTGCTGAGGGCACCCCAGGGAGGGGCTCGGTTGAGACTGTCAGTCTCTAGCACTCCCAGAGCTGGGGAAATGAGTACTTCAAACAGGAAGCCACCTAGTTAGGTTTGGGTGATTTTGACTCCACTATTTATTAGTTATTTATTAGCAATGAGAATTTGGATAACATCATTCATTCATTAAGCCAATAGTTATGAAATGTCTAGCACATGGGAATAAAGAGGTGATATGGTCAAGTTTTGATAAAACCCTGCCCCTATGGAACCCCCAGTCTTGTTGAGGTAGACAACTGTCATAAGTAGTATAAAGCAATGTAAGTAATATAAAATTGCTTTAAAAAAGTGATTCTCAAACTTTAATGTGGAAACAAATCATGTGGGATGCAGATTATGGATGAGTCTGTTGGTCCGGGGTGGAGCCTGAGATTCTGATTTCTAATAAACTCCCAGTTGATGGTGATGCTGCTGGTCTAGGGACCACACTTTGAGTAGTGAGGTTCTAAATACAGTGAATTAGGAGCATCTGGTAGTGGGAGAGGAAAGTTGGTTTAGATAGAGTGGTCTGTGAGGAGGGATATTTGAATTAAGACCCCCAAAATGTGAAATTGATTCATCTGTCTTATTCTCTACTATTATAAAATGGGAATAATTATAACAAGTCTGGCACATTGTAGGCACTCAACAAATATTTACTATGAGTGAGGTTGTTGCTGGCTCTTCATGATTGTCCTTCTTTTTCCTACCTCACGACCTTTCATCTTCTACTCTTGTGATCGCTGCCAGAACAGGTATCTGGCTCAACCCCGTGTGGGGAGACTGCTTTAGGCCCAGCCACTTCATAGGCTGCTAACCAGCCTGCCAATTGGCTATCCTTGGCTTTGCTGCCCTTCACTAGTCAACCAGCTACAACTGGAGGACTATGAGGTCATGTGGTGTGAACAGACCTGCTTAAAACTACCTCCTTAGCAAAGGCTGCAGGCACACACCAAGGCTAATGTTCAATACGTGTGTCCCATTAGATCATGGGGCCCATTTGACTAGGGCTAGCTGTTTGTGCATTTATTTCTTCTAATGGATTATGACTCCTTGAGGGCAGAAACCTGTTTTTCCTGATGCCTGGCAAAGTGTTGGGCAAACAGTAGGAACTTCCTATGGAGGTTTATTTAGCAATGTATATAGAAGTTTGCCATGTGGGCTGCCATGCTCTGAGGAAGGTTTGGAGGAGGAGGCTGACAGAGAGAAGGAATTTTAAAGATGAAAAATTTAATTTCAATACATGGAGAAAAGGAGGAGGCTTACAGAGACAGGCATTTCCATAAACGAAAGTTGGTGGGTGAAAAGACCAACGTTTTAGGAAAAGAAACAAACAATGTGTTGGCTTATTCAAAGAGTAAACTAAATTTCAGCAAAATTTGCTCCTACTACAAGTACTGATTGTGATTTTCTTTTAGGCTTCTGGAGACTTAGGCACCCTACTCTTGTGTGCCTTCACACACACACAAACACAAAATATAATAGAGATACAACTTTCCATTTCAACATATTCCACTCATGTATTTGTTTCACTAACTGCAGAGGTGTCGAAGTCCAAAGCCAAGAATAATCAAAATGTATTAAGAGGCAGCTTGCACAGGAGGTGGTTTTTTGCAAGGGTTCACAGATCTTATTTTAAGGTTGAAGCCCCCAGATGTCCTTCCTCCTCTTTTCAACTGACAGTTGTGGTTGTGCAAGGACTACGGCTGGTGCCAGTGAACTGCCAGCCAGGCGCAAACAAACAGCCACTTGTGGCTGGCTGTGGATTTCCTCTTGGCTCTGCCTGGGGGCAGCAGTTAGTGCTGAGGGAGTTTAGGGGCTGGAGACTGGGGGCAGACTGCAAATGGTGCTAATTCTGACTTCACTCACCCCTCACAACCCCCATTTTTCATTACTGTTGGGACAATTTTAGCTTCTTTCTTAAACAGAAATACTGCTCAAGGGAATTTTGGAGGGGGCACCCCTTCCAAACTGGACATTATCTTCCTTTTTAGTGACTGTGACTCCTGATAGATGAGGGTGCCTCTGTTTTGGTCTTGGGGATGTGGTCGAAGTTTCCTTTTCTCATATCTATCAAGGAAAGTTCGACTTAAAGTGATGATACAAACAGGAGTCAGGGGGCCGTGTCTAAACTACTTCAGATCCACTCGCACCTGAAAAGCTTTCTAACTAATCTCCCTCCCTCAAATCTTTTAGCCTAGAATCATTTTGGCTCACCGCAGCCAGATTAATTCTGACACTTTCATCATGCCATTAAGAATCCCAATGACTTCTTTTGCCTTTAGGATAAATCTCTTCTGCCTTTGCCCAAATTTAACTTTGCCTTCCCTTTCTGGCCACAGACTCTTTCCATCCTTGCATCCTGATTTTGTATACAGTCTGTAATCTGCCAGATTGGTGAGCTCACTGCCCCTATAGCCCACAGTTCCTATCTCCAGGTCTTTACCCACATAGTTCCTTATGCTGGCCATGCGTTCTCATTGTTCCTCTCTGAATTCTTCACGCTCAGCTTAAGCCCCGCTTTCTCCAGCCTCCAGGATGTCTCTCCTCCCAAACTCTTCCAGCATCTCCTTGGTCCCTTCACCACAAAATCTTAACATTGTCTGTATTATTTGTCCAATTTGATGTGTTTACGTTCTGTTTCCTCAACTTAGACTATAAACACCTAGAAGGAGAAGATGTTTTACCTACTGCACAAAACTCTGTAGGTTGATGAATTGTGTGAGGAATGCTGTTAATTACAAATAAATTTTATTGAAAGTAGAATTTAAGGGTCTCATACTTGATAATTCTAATAATACCAGCACCATATATACTTGAAATTAATAAACTAGCATATCAGAAGACTTTTTTTCAGGCTGATTTGTTATATATATAGTAGGACAGTGTAGTGGAAAGATCTCTCCACAGGGGTCCAGAGACTGGGCTGTAACCTCATCTCTGCTGGAAACTGGCTCTGGTGTCTCTCATAAGTGGACCTGCTTCCCTGGGGCTCAGTTTCATTAAGCTGTGAATTTCAGAGAATATTATAATTCCAGTTTGAATTAATAGAAAGAAGGGGCAAGGCTGGGGTAGGGTGGCACATTTCTAACAATGTTGCTTGAATTTAAACTTTGCCCCTGTTTTCCTCTATTTGTTTTCCCTGATTTGAATTGCCTTCTCCCTCCTCTTTCTCACTCATTAGCATTGCTCTCTCTCTCTCTCTCTCTCTCTCTCTCTCTCTTTCTCTGTCTGTCTCTCTCTGTCGCTCTCTCTCTCTCTCTCATAAGGATTGCAGACTCTCTTTCTCTCCTCTCCTCTCTCTTTAGGATTGCCTTCTCTCTCATTAGGATTGCCCCCCGTTACGATTGTTTTTTCTCTCTCTTTCTCTCCTTTCTCTCTCTTTCTTATTAGGAGTGCCTTATCTCTCTCTCTCCCTCCTCTCTCTCTCTCTCTCTCTTTCACATTAGGATTGCCTTCTTTCTCTCTCTCTCCTCTCTCTCTCTCTTTCTGTCATTAGAATTGCCTTTTCTCTCTCTCTCATTAGGATTGCCCTCTCTCTCTCTTCTCTCTCTCTCATTAGGATCACCTTCTCTCTCTCATTAGAATTGCCCTCTCTGTCTCCCTCCTCTCTCTCTCTCCCTCTCTCTCTCTCTTTCTCACATTAGGATTGCCTTCTTTCTCTCTCTCCTCTCTCCCTCTCTTTCTGTCATTAGAATTGCCTTCTCTCTCTCTCTCTCATTAAGATTGCCCTCCCTCTTGCTTCTCTCTCTCTCATTAGGATCACCTTCTCTCTCTCTCTCCTCTCTCTCATTAGAATTGCCCTCTCTCTCTCCCTCCTCTCTCTCTCCCTCCTCTCTCCCTCCCTCCCATCTCTCTCTCTTTCTTGCATTAGGATTGTCTTCTTTCTCTCTCTCCTCTCTCTCTCTTTCTGTCATTAGAATTGCCTTCTCTCTCTCTCTTCCTCTCTCATTAGAATTGCCTTCTCTCTCTCTCTTCCTCTCTCGTTAGAATTGCCTTCTCTCTCTCCCTCTATCATTAGGATTGCCCCCTCCCTCTCTCTCTCTCATTAGGATCACCTTCTCTCTCTCTCTCTCTCTCCTTTCTCTCTCTCTCTCTCTCCTCTCTCTCATTAGAATTGCCTTCTCTCTCTCATTAGGATTGCTCTCTCTCTCTCTCTCATTAGGATCACCTTCTCGCTCTTCCTTTCTCTCTCTCTCTCATCTCTCTCATTAGGATTGCCTTCTCTCTCTCTCCTTCCCCTTTTTCCCCTTAAGTGTCAGTAAACCCGATAATGATCTTGCTTTCCTTTTATTCCTTTCCTTGTTCTAACCACACTGCAGCGTGTTTTTCTTTGATAAACATTTCTCACGCCATGAATGCTGAGTGCTGCACGTACAAGCTTCTGCTTACTTTGCCCCCAGAATCTTTTATTTTAAAAAAAGAAATGAACCCTTAGACCTAAGAATACATTTTTCTTGTAATTCAACAGTGCATTTCCACTCAAGCGTGCCAGGTTTATTAAAAGTGTGACCTCATTCATCTCTCATCTCCTGTCAGTTCATAGGACTTCTGAGGACGGGCATACAAGGGAAATGCCTATCGAGGCATCCCATTTTAGAGAGTGAGAAATCAAGACCCACAGGCCCCAGTGGTTTGACCTAGGGACTCAATGAGTCCCTGGCTAGTAGGGGAGCAAAACATGAAGTTCTTGGTTTCTGGCCACTTTTCCAGCCACAGGCATGAGGTCAAGTTTGAGCAGAAACCGAAGAGTCAAATCAGTGAGGAAACAGCCAAGAAAGCGTGCTGGCCCTGGGGATTTAAGGAAGTGATGAGCGAGTTTAGTGATATGATCTGACTGGAGACAGGTGAAGGAAAAAGAATTCATCCACACTCAGACTTTTCTAGAAAAGGAGATGGGGAAGCTCCATTTAGGCAAGACCAAAGGGAAGATGAAAAAAAGGATATGGGCCATGTTGAATTCTTTTTATTGGTGTTCAATCCAGCCTCCAATCTGTATTATCTGCTTCAGAGCTCCCAACTTTGACCTGAGACCTGGCCAGAGGTGGAGTTATCATGAAGCCGATGAAGCTTAAGCTTCAGGTTCTCACTGGCGCAGGCCCCTTCCAAGTCCCAGGAGGGCCCTAGTAATGGGTTCACAAGGTTATATCTTTTTGCAAAATTTGTAAAAGAATTTTTTTCTTAATGAGCCCTACCTCACACCTCCAAACTGTTTACGTTTTAAGGCCTTACAGATCTGGATCTGCTCCTGAACCTGAGCCCCACTGACACATAATGTCTGCAGCCTTTGTGCCCTCAAGAAGCCACTCCTTTTCCTAAGCGGATTTGTGTGGCCTTAAACTGCCAAACTATGTTTGCACTTGCCCTGTGCCCTTACCTCACAATTGCAATTCTTGGCCTCAAGAAGGAAAGCTAGCCTTGTTTGAGTAATTATTACATAACCGATGCTTTCTTAAACAGCACCTTAGTTCAGACTTACCACATCTTACTTTTTGCAAAGTGGGGGAACAAGTTCAGGAAGGTCTGATAACTTGGTGAAGGTCACATGGCTTGAAAGTGGCACAGCTCAAATGGAAGCCAGTAGTTTTTGCCTAACCAGGGATTGAGAGGAGGAAAAAGCCAGAGGATTCTGGGGTAAAAGGAAAGTTCAACCTCCGTTTCTTCTTTTTCTGATTTGAGTCAAGATGTGTTATGGAGTCTGTGGTCTCTGCAAGGCCTTGAGAAAGGCACCCAAAGGAGAAGAAGGCAGTTCCTAGAAATTTAAAAGAGAAAGCAAAATAACTGCAGAAATTAAGAACATCTGACAGTAGAGAGTCACATGGTGCTATGAGGTGGGGAAGCTGGAGGTGAAGGTAAGCGCTGAAAGTGACATGTGATATGGAACTAAGGTAATATCCAGTGGGATGAAGGTAATTGGGAAAGATGTACATAGAACCTGTGACATGAGCCTAAAGGAAATAAAAAATTTGTATAAGCCATATTGTCCTTAGACCTGGGAAAAGGGGCTGGGGGTGAGGTGCTACTGACATTGAGCCTCATGCTTTATCAGAGCATGCTAAAGTTTGAGTCTCAAACTTTTGCATGTATCAGAATTCAGGAAGGCTTGTTAAAACTCAATTCTTGGACTCTGCCCCCTGAGTTTTCGAAGGGGTGGGGCCTGTTGTGGGGCCTGAGAGTCCACGTTTCTATCAGTCACTCACGTGATGCTGATGCTGCTGGTCTGAGGACCATATGCTGAGTAGCACTGCTTTAGAGAACCCCATTCTGGGCCTCCTTGGGCTGTGCTCCTCTTTTATATGGCAAAGGGTCTGCAGGGCCAAGAGGGTGGTACCCACTCACAGCTCATGGCCCACCTTTTAGACTATTCTTTGGGATAATCTGAGGTCTTGGATTTTTCTGCTCATGTTCCCCTGACTGGTCCATATGGATCTCCAGGACTCGGTGAGCTTCCTTCTTGGGTTTTTGTTTTTTTCTCAGAAAGAAATGAGAACTACTGTTTCACTGATGTGTGTACGCTTAGTTCTGCGGTGTGGCTGTGGGATGGCTATTTGCTTGGCGATGTGGACAGACCTTGGATCTTGAGTCTCTGATAGAGCATGAGGCTCAATGCCAGTAGCACCTCACCCCCCAGCCCCTTTTCCCAGGTCTAAGGACAATATGGCTTATACATATTTTTTATTTCCTTTAGGCTCATGTCACAGGTTCTATGTACATCTTTCCCAATTACCTTCATCCCACTGGATATTACCTTAGTTCCTGGCTAATCATAGATGGAGTGGGCCATGTGCACTTTTGTCTTCCTTCATCTCTCTCTCTCTCTGTCTCCTGCCTGCCTTCTCCTGGCATTCTCTCTTCTCTCTGACCTCTAAAGCCTGTACTTGAAATCAGGTACTGATATTAGCTAATAATGGTCCAATGCTCCTCCCAGGAACACTCCTCAGATGGGTAAATCCTCTGAGAATTTGAGTTACAACATTCTAAGTGCTGTGGCTTCATCGGGTGGGGGTGGAGCATTTTTGGGTACACTTCAAGTTATACTACAATTGGGGCTTCCAGCCTGTAGGTTTAAGCTTGTCCAGAAGAAATGTTTCAAACAGAAGAAGACTTTGTAGACATTGAAGACCCATAGAACTGATATGGAGGGCCAGGTGGTAAGTGGCAAAACTCAGAAAGTTTCGAATTTTGCTCAGTGGTTCTAAGTTGAACAGTATGGATTTTGTAGGCACCAGATTGCCCTGAAGCTTGTAATCATACAGATTCCTTGGGCTTCACCATAAACATGCTGATTAAGTAGCAGATTTTTGGTCCTGGAGAGTGGATCAAGAAATAATGTGTTTAACGATCACCTCAGTTCCTGTTGCAGGTGGTTGATGGAACCCTGGTGGAGAGCTCATTCTCCTGTTCAGGAGGAAGCTATTGCCTACAGATAAGGAACAGATTTGTAAAAGAAGGCAGGGGAGTTCTTTTTGTAGGTAGCAGAGCCTAGTGGGTTGAGAACATGACATCTGGACACAGATTGCTCACATTCAAATCCCACCTCCACTGTTTACTAGTTGTATAACTTTGGGCCAGTTACCTAGCCTCTTGAAACTGTTTCCTGATCTGTCAAATGGGGATGATACTCAAATTCTCACAGGGTTGTTCTGAAGATCACATGAGTTAATCAACGTAAAGCACTTGAAACGGTGCTGGCACTATTTGGTTTTATTATTTCCTACCATTAATCCTCCTCCATTTAGGGGAGAATTTGATTGCAGTGGAGTTTCTTCAGGAATACTAATTTTAGTGGATTTCTGAAGGAAAGAAGAAACAGCACTGCAAGAGTGAGTAAACATAAAATATAGGAAACTATTAAGAATGAAAGTGATTATTTAGAGCAGTCTACTTTCTTCAGCTGGTTGTGGGCAAGTGCGAACCAAATCCCCCTTAACCACTGAAAGGGTCCTTACCAGACCAGAGTTACTGGCACTAATTAGACAAACACAATGCTTCCTTTCTGCTTCCAGGCAGTGAGGTCTTGTTAATTCTACAGAGGGGATCTTCCAGAAAATGCCACATTCAACATCAGCACACCTGCTTTATACATCCTAAGCTCCAAGTTGAGAAAACAAGCACAAAAAATTGATTTAAATTATGCAGGTGGAGGGTGATTAAATATTGATATAATAATTATTAAATTATGCAGGTGTAGGATAGGTTTATGTGAAACTTCTGGAATCACTGCAGGAGTGGTATAGACAATGAAAAACCCTGCATGGGGCTCCGAGCTGGAAGACAATGCTCGGAGGTTATGGTTGAACTGGGCAGCTGCTTACCTTTGTGTTCATCTGTAGGTACACGTCTCTCTGGATGAGTTCATTCAAACCAAGGGCAAGGCTTCCCCCAAATGGCCTGAGTGCATAGAGGAAAAAGCCACTCTTAACAGGCAGTCCTAAGAATTAAGGGGAAGCAATAGAAATGGAAACTGTAAAGAATCTCCCAGATAATCACGTTTTCATTTAAAACTATAATCTTAAAAACAACCATCACCACCACAACAGCAATCTCACTTTTGTCTCTAAAGTAACAATAATTATTTTGAAGCCAGAAAGAAATGGCTCTGAAATGAACAAACGGTTAAGAGGAGAGCACGAGGAATGGTTTGAGGGGCTGTGAGGGGAGCCATCCAGGTCTGGACCAAAAACCTGTTTGTAGTCAGTGTCAGGGACAGGCAGACGCATGATAGCTAGTGTGTTGGAGGAAAATTCTAGTTCTGAGGCAGTGAATTTTTATGTTTGACCATTTTGTCACTTGTGTCACTAAAAAGGAATGGGCCAGATGGTGGTCGCTAGTATGTTTTCCACAGCGTGGTGTCTGCAGAGGGGTTTACCCTAGTTGGCCATTAACGATCAGTCTGAACAGCTTCAACGAGAGCCCAATGTTGAAAGACAAGAAAGCCAAATGTGAAATGCCCTTTAATTTCAAATCTCAGATGAACTTAGATGTTTAGGCTTAAAAGCCACAGTTTTTAGGCAGTGCAGAAGATGGCAACTTCAAGTATCTCTTTAAATAAGCCATTTTTTTTTTCCTGTGTGTTCTTTCTCTTCATAAAATGAAATAAATTATGGTTAAGCCAAAGACTTCTGATGTGTTGGCGTTCAACATTTTGACTTTGGTTTTCTGAGTTTTGACTTTTTAAGGTTAGTCTAGAGCAACCTTGTCCAACCTGCGACCCAGGGACCACATGTGGCCCAGGACGGCTTTGAATGTGGCCCAACACAAATTCATAAAATTTCTTAAAACATTATGAGGTTTTTTTGTGACTTTTTTTTTTCCTCATCAGCTAATGTTAGTGTATTTAATATGTGGCCCAAGACAATTCTTCTTCCAATGTGGCCCAGGGAAGCCAAAAGGGACACCCCTGGTTTAGAGGCTCTCAATTTGAGTGAATTTCAGAATCACCTGTGGGGCTTGTTAAAAAACAGATTGCTGCACCCCAGCCCTAGGATTTCTTATTTAGTAAAAATTTGTATTTCTAACAAGTTCCAGTGATGCCTCTGCTGCTGATATGGGAACCACATACACTTTGAAGACCACTCTTCTAAAACATTTCTGGTTCAATTGAGCTCATATTATCTTTTTAAGCCATAATTTTTTTCTGATGAAAGCTATACACCTTTTTCTCAGAAAAAAATGCACAGGTGAACAGACACTTGGGATTTATCTCTAGGGGATTTCAAGAATCTTTGCATAAAAGCGTCTATCCTATCTAGAGCAGGGGTCAGCAAATTTGTTTTATAAGGGTCATGATGGCGAATATTTAGGCTTTGTGGGTCATAAGGCCTCTGCTTTGACTCCAGTACTCAATTCTGCCATAGCAATGGAGAAACAGCCATAGACAACACATAAATGAATGGGCAGGGTTGTGTTCTTAAAAACTTTATTTACAGAACAAGCCGGTGGGCAGCATTAGGCTCATGGTTGTAGTTTGCCAACTCCTGGTCTGCAGCATGGATTTCAGAATCAGATATACCTGGGTTACTAGCTGTACAACCTTGGGGTCAACCCATAACCTACCTAAGCTTTGTTTTCCTTGTGTATAAAATGAGGCCGAATGATTCTTGCTATAAAGTGTTGTGTTGAGAATTAACTGAGACATCAAGGCAAAGTTTCTAGCGTTGCCCTTAAATAACATTATTTTGATACTTAGTAATTAAATAAATGATAGTGTAAAAGTCCTTCATGGGTCACACCAGATATGGGCCATACAACTTTAATTAGTGTTACAATTGTTAAGAAGAGAGGGTACATGAGAATTATCTAAGTACAAATGAAAAACTGGGAATGTGGCATTTTGTTCTAGAATTGTGAAATAAGAGGGATGGCTTTCTAGTGAGGCCCTTTGTGTCCTAGCCAGTGTCTTTCTTTTCAAACCCATCCTGCCCACCATACCACTGATACCTGATCTTCTCCTAGATCTGCATGCTTTTTAGATAAACTTTTTTTTTTCCTTGAAATGTTTTTTCTTCTCTGAACCCCATTTTCCAGGCCTCTGTGTAGGTGTCATTTCTCAGATAGTAGGTCATATGGATCCCTGTTTTTTTTCTTTTATGGCACTTACCTGACTTTGTACCTATTTGCTTGAGTTCTGAATGTCTTTTCCATTAGGTCTGTAGGCCCCTTGAGGTCTGGACCATGTTTGTTTTGGTGATTGCTGGGTATCTGGAGTTTAGCACTGGGCTTTGGCACTTAGTAGATACTCAATTAATATTTAGTGAATTAATTAACCAACTTTACCTAAGTTCATTCTTGGTTCAAAGCCAAATAATGACACTTTTCCTTTGGTGTCTTCTATCAGTGCTTGTGTCTCCAGGTAGCAGTGGGAAGATGTGGGTGTGTAGGCAGGGAGTCTTCCTTCAAGGGTGACTCTAGGATGTCTACCACTTTTTGCTGTGTTTCATGATCAAGTTTCTCACCATAAATTTAGCTCTTTGGTACCCACCTGTTATATCATAAAGCTGTATGTTGAACCCGTTCCACGCAATGGCAACAGCCATGGGTTTAGTGTATACCTTCTCCAAAAGTAGTTGCCATTAACAGGGCACCCTGGGGATGCAAAGCCTCAACACTAGAGTGTAGCCCCCTAATGGTGGCCTTCTGGACTGAGGTAGATGAATGGGTGAATACATTTCAGGAGAGGAATCATGTTTGGAATTCGTCAAATCACAGCCCAGTGTGAGCTGTCTGCCCTAAGCAGCATTAGGGAAAATGTTTGGATCTGAGAGAGGCATTTGTTTCTGTAGAAAAATCTCATCTAATTACCCAAACATATTGATATAAAATATATTTTGTAAGGAGCAATAATTCAGTAGCTGCTTTTTAAAAAACAAAACAAAACAAACAAAAATGCCCAAACCTGCCTAATGATTTAAGCTCTTAATCCTATTTATAATGGAGAAAGAGAATGGTACAAAGAGTAATCATAGCTAACAATGGCTGCATGTCTATTGGTGAACTCATGAGCTCCTCAGCCGATTGGGATTGAGTAGGACCAAGATCCTTTATAAAGGGAAATAAGCTTAAAAA
The DNA here is from genome assembly GCF_049354715.1 of Callithrix jacchus. Taxonomy (NCBI): domain Eukaryota; kingdom Metazoa; phylum Chordata; class Mammalia; order Primates; family Cebidae; genus Callithrix; species Callithrix jacchus. Next base: position 56,707,374 of record NC_133518.1, read on the forward strand.
TTAGTCACTGACAGAGAATGGAGGGGCATAGCAAGAGATCTTGGTTTGCCATGACCCATCTCCTAGATCCATCCCTGATATCAGCTGTAGCATTGATGAATAGTGCTGTGCACCCTGACAGGTACCTCCTTAAGTTCTATGCAGGCTTCCACTCACTTCTGTTCCTGACAGATTTCTTTAAGGCTGTGGGAGCTCGTTCAGCCAGTACATACAGACAGAGGAAGGGGAGATGAGTTAACATCCTGGGGCAACCCTCAGCCATCCAGGTATGGGAGCTAGTGCACATGTGCTCCAGCCTTCTGTACTTTGAACAGATGATTCTGGGAGGCATTTTGCATGTTACTCAGAGGTCCTAGAGGAATTGAGCCCTTACTGCCTGCAGCAGTGACCTCAACAACCCACTTTAAGGAGTTTTCCTTTTCCCAGTCTCACTCTCTTCATTCCTTCTTTCCTGTTTTCTGTTTCTTTGTTTATTTAGTTGGGGTTTTTTTTTTAAATGATGGTGGTGATGGGCACCACTCATGTAAACTACCTGTCCTCAAGTTTTTTCTTGGCCTCAGCTTTTGGAAGAACTTGAGCTAAGACAAAGTGTACATATAACAGGGATGCAATGATCTTTAAGTACTTTTACATAAAGAATGATGATTCACAATTTTTTTCCCATTGAAAACAAAGACAAAGAAAAATGGCCTTGAACTGAAACGTGGGGATTAGAAGACATAGGCATTCACTTCTGGAAAAGAAGGCTGTGGGCCAGCACTGTTCAATGTGGTAGCCACCAGCCACTTGTGGCTGTTGAGCACATGAATGTGGCTATATGACTGAGGCACTAAATTTTTAATTTGAAATACTTTTAATTAGCTGAAATCATTACATATGGCTAGTGGCTACTGTAATGGAGAGCACAGCTTTAGACATCAGAAATAATCTCCTTCTGATATTTTGAAAAATTGTTTGTGTCTGATGCTACTCATTCCTTACTTAATATCTACTCTTCCTTCTAACAGAATCCTGATTTTATTTGGTGTGTTATTATGTCAAGTTAACAAACACAAGCAACATCTAACTTCTCAGACTGCTATGGGTGGTCATGGGAGCTTCCCATCCCATGTAAAAGACAATGCCTGAAGCAAAGAAGGCATCTTGCTCTTTGCTCTCTCCTTGTTTCTTTTCTTCCTGCTTGATCATAGGTCATGCTTGGAGATACAGCAGTCATCTTACCATCAGTAAAAAGAAAGATGCATGTTAAGAATGATGGAGCCATAAGAGGAATGAAGCCTGAGTCCTAGGGCCTTCCTTGATTTTTTGCATCTGCCCTGTCCTCCCTACTTTTGTACTTAGTGATAAGTTAGACAGATGAAACTCTAACCATTTATACTTGCATCAGAATGTATTATGACTGGCATAGATTATTTTGGACAGGTTCTGGTTGAAGGTGGGTTAACACTACCATGTTAAGCTTTCATATTTGGTTCAGAGGTAGTGAAACTGATTGAAAAATTCTGCACGAGTATTGCTCAGGAAACTTAGAAAATGAATATAGATTACAGCTATAAACTAGAAAATGTGTTTTTTCTAGGCATTTACTTTCAAAATACTGACTATTAGATGCTGGTAGAAGCACCCTGGAATTATATAGGGCCTTTCCTCCTAAAGATTTATTAGCTCTCTCTAATAAATGGCTCAAAACATTTAGTCTCAGACAGTGAAAGATAGGCTGGCACTGGTGGGGCTGGAGGCCTCTGGGAGGGGCTAACATACTACACACTCTTGACACAGAGCAGGGCCTACATCAGGAGATAACCGAAGCAGGATTTGGCATTGAGCAGATAATCCCACACCATTTCACCTCCAATTGTGATAGATAGTCTTGCCAAAAAGTTGCATAGCTACCTTGTAATCCACTGCCAAGTATTTGGTGAATATTTGGGGGACCAAGTCTATTTCTTTCTACCATATGGATCATAAGCTAACCTCGATACACATACTTCTGTCACAGGAAAAAAGATATTTCACTCTCTCAGGCTTTCATTGAATAAAGGGATTTTTGAACTGAGCTCCTTAAAATATCAATGCTCCATATTACTCCCCAGATACAGATATAAATCTTTATAATGGTGCACTTTACAAGCAGCACTCTGGAGTCTTTTCTGATTGGTAATCACAGTGTTTCCTTATTAATACTGTAAAAAATGTAAAAGGCATAAACATTTCGCAATCTATCTGTTCTTTCTGTGCGGGCATACATCAGGAGCTGCTTTAAGCATTCCTAATGGCTCACCCATCACATTTTTTATGAGTTTATATGGGAAGAAAATTGTACCAGAAAACTGAATTCAGTGACTGCCATTCTATGAATAAATTCTGTTATCTTTGATACTCTGGGTATAATAAAAACATACAAAAGTTAAATTTCAGCATCCTTGCAGAGTTATGTCAACTGTTTTTAATGTCAATAAGACACTGCTGTTTCAACCAATGTCTTTTCCCTCCAAAAAATACTGCTTGATTTTCAGGTTATGTTTTCATTAAAACAACTTGTTTTTAACAGCAAGATGCTGTGTATGTTTGCTAATTTATGTATACTACAAAGTCTGATCAAAACGAAGAGTTATAATTTTAAGACATGGAGCTCAGTAAAAATTCATCTTTACTTTGGATGAAAGATTAAAATAAAAGTCAGGTGTCCATAAAATGTGTTTTATGTAAGTTAGACCAGAAAATATCTCAGTAGAGTAACTTTGATCAAGCAGATTATTATTTATTTTTGTATTTACATACATCCCCCCTGTGATTAGAGGAGATATTTTACATTGTATGCTATCGTTACATTCTATAAGTAAGATTTTTGTCTTTATGATCATCTATGAGTTTTTTCAAAAACTGCAATCATCTAAATACTTTGAAACAAGAGTAGATTCTCCTAAACTATCGAATTTTCACATTTGCAATTCAATTCATAGTAATTCCTTTATATGATAGCAAACTCTAAGTGGTTTCCTTATTATGTATGTATGGGCAGCCTGAAACTCACAGTTTCCCCAAAGTATTGACCCACAGATAACTGCCCATCAAAGGTCTATCATTTTCCTTTTGGGAGAATTTTTACCTCCAAATGTCCAACTTGTCTAAGCATCCATTTTCTTATTAATGGCCTAGCTGCCAAGACACAGGAAAACTGAAATTAAAATCCTTAAACTATTCAGGAGTTTCAGAGCTCTGAAAACCCTCTGCTGCTTGGACTCCCATTTACTTAGTACACCGCAATGGACCAAACATATAGGCTGTAAACCAAAGAAAATATCCAAGTGTTTGCTAGCGACATGGACCCATCCTCAAGGTGCTTGTGTTCCTCCAGACTTATTCACGATATTTGGGACCCCAGCATTCCTGCACTCTTTGAAGCTTTGTCTCGGGAGGGTTCTGCCTTATTCCCTGGCCTCAGGCCATCTTTAGCTCCTCAGCAAATACGGAAAGGAGAAAATGAATTTGGGCGAAAATACATTTTGAGGGATGTAAACAAAATTTAATCCTAAATCTAGTAGAGTCTAATTTCTTTTTCCTTTTTTTTTTTTCCTGGAAATAAGCAGGTAATTGAAATAAAAGTGTCTCCTTGGTCTAAATAGGTGTCAAATGACTTCAATTCTCTATTTACCTTCAGAGATAGCTTCTGATTTCGCCACAAGCACAGATTTCCCAGAAACATGAAACTCATACAAAAGAAAAATGGGCTTTGGGAACAGGCCCATGGGGAGAGGGCTGTGGAGTCTCATTAGACCTACCCTAACTTCTTTGAGGGCGTTCACTAGTTTATTTTCATGATGGGGCTAAAATATCTTTTCCGGAGCTACCAGGCCAGATGACTCCATCTGAGAAAATGAGTGTTTTGTTTTCTTTTTAAAGTGTACACGAAGATGCTTATTTGTGAAGAAACTTCCAGAGTTGGCATCCTTGGAGGTTAATCCTGATTAATAGGTGCTTGGCTATATAATTTTGGCTCTTACCTGAGGTTGAGGTTCTGGCCTCTAGCCACCCTGCAATTATCACCAAGTCTTAGGGCACACCTTGCGGCCACCCCCATATGGCTCAACTGGATGGAATAAACAACATCTTAAACCAGGAAATACCCATCAAACATCTCATTTTCCAGAATTTCATGATCCCCTCTCTCATTTTCCCATGCTCGTTGGCACTATGAAGAGGCTTTTTTTTTTTAAATTTAATTTTTATATTTTTATGTGCTAAGGTTTGTCCTTGCTGTGAGATGATTGTCAGCATTAAAAAGACAAAATTAACATCTCTTGAGTATTTCCATCCTGAAGAAGTTAAGCCAATGTGTCATCAAAGTGGCCACACGTAGACACACACAGGGCAAATTGGGACTGGGCTGTGGCTAATTTCCTCAGGGTTGTCTTTATTATTTTAATTCCATAAGTAGGAAAAACTCTATACAAAGTCTACACTAGTTTTGGAGAAATTCGTCTATCTGGCATTCTCTTTAGATCGAAGACCAGTGAGAGTTTGATGCCTAAGGGTAAGAACAATGAGAATTTTCAAGATAGCAACACTATTAGTTATTTTGAACTTCCCTTGAAATCCCTGGTATGCAGATTTTCTCAAAGGGTGTTTATTGTAGAGACTAAGGTCAAACAAGTGGCTGAGGCGGTTAAGGAGTCAGAGTCCTTGAGCTTCTTGCTTGGAGGAAACTCTTCTGCTTTCTCTCTGATTCACAAAATCACCTAAAGGACTTTGAAGATTGGTTGCATTGTTAACAGATTAGAGCAGTTAAGTATTTACCAAGCATTTTCTTTGTGTAGAGCACAGAGTTAGCTGTGGAGATAGAGGAACTTTAAGATACAGGCTTTACTCCTAAAGAAATTCATGATCCCGCTGGGGAGTTAGTGACAGATTTCTCTTAGAAATCAGTGGCTTGGGAGCTGACACATGATTGTGATTTGAGAGACACCAGAAAGATTCCAAATATTTCACCTGTACAAACACCAAAACCAACTCCAACTCCAATCCCAATCACAACCACAACTCCAACCGCAATTTCAATTCTAACTATGGGTTACCTTGAACATCATAGGTATTGTGATGCATTCTTTATATAGGTGATATTATGTAAACAAGGGATCTGCTTATATCCTGCTTTATCTTTTTTTGCCAGTTCGTGTACAAGTTCCAGGCTTGCACAGGCTGGGTTTGAGACATATGACCACTCAAGGCACTAAACTGCTGCCTCAGATTTGTTCGACATGTTTTCAAAGCCACCCAGGAACTTTCTCCCATGGCTTCTGCATGTTTTGGAAATCTGATAATGCTGTGACTAGAAAGGAATCCTGAAGTAACATCCTGGGATACCACAGTGCCCCATTTCCTCAGTCCTCAAGAGGCCTCCTATCACCCTGCTGTAGTTAAAGAATAGAAAAATTCTTTAATATTATTTCAACATGCTTCTCCTGGGTCTGCAGCTTATTTATTAGATGGGCTTCAAGATTCTACTGTCCCTAAGATCTCGGCTTATAAGGCTTTGCAGTGGCTGAAAAAGGGACAGAATTCTTTACAGTCAAGAGCTGACTCAGACTTCCACTGAATTTCACATTTCTAATTGTGCAGCTATGAGGAACTACCAGGAACTCCTGACTGCCCATCTCTGAAGTGTCAGCACAGGTTTAGAGGGTTAAGTCTTCAAACATCTTTAAGCCAAGACTACTGGCATGTTCATTTAACCTGGCTTTCCCCAAACAACAGATTGTTTTAGGAATAGAATTTGTCAAGTATGCTCAGAATTATATTTTTATTGGGGAGGGAAAAGCTACATAAATTTGTGCCAAAGAAGATCTTATAGTACTTTTGAAACTCTCTTACTTGTGTAGCATGGAAGAGGAGGTATCCCAGTAGTTGGGCTTTTAAAAATATAGTAGTTAAATAGGAAGGGGGAAAATGTATGAAAAGTGCCATATAACATTCAACCAATATTTGAACCAACATTCAACTCCTGAGTGCCCATCTCTGAAGTGTCAGCACAGGTGTAGAGGGTTAATTCTCCAAATATCTTTAAGTTAAGACTACTGGCATGTTCATTTTACTTGGATTTCCCCCAAAAACAGATTTCCCTAATCAAGCAATACTTGGTTGAATGCTACATGACACGTTTCATACATTCCCCCCCCCGACTTCCTTTATAACTCCCTAAGCCAACATTAAAAGTTCCATTTAGATTGAGTAACTGAGGCTCTGATAAGTTAAATAACTTATGTATCAGCCTCTCATGTTTCTTCCACTAACAGTCTGCTCCTTCTAAACTTGTTTTTGACAAATCTCAGCAGCCTCAGACATTAGAAGCGTACTTTACATGAAAAGAAAAATTAAAGTCCAAAAATAGGTGGCATCTTTTTCTTGTTCTCTTTCTCATATAGCACCATTAAGAAAGATGGTATAAAATCCTAGAAAAAATACAGGGGGATGTGCTCAAGACAATGGGACACAACACTATGTATTTATGTCCACTGTAATAAATCAACACATCAACTGCAGAAGAGACCCAACATAAATGTTAATACAGGCATACCTCAGAGATATTGCAGGTTCAGCTCCTGGCCTCTGCAATAAAGCAAATATCACAATAAAGCTAGTCACACATTTTTATTTTTGGCTTCCCCGTATATATAAAAGCTATGTTAACACTGTACTACAGGCTACGTGTGCAATAACATGTCTGAAAACCTACTTAATTAAGAATACTATGTTGCTAAAAAACGCTGATGATCATCTGATCCTTCAGCAAGTTGTAATCTTTTTGCTGGTGGAGGGTCTTGCCTAGATGTTGATGACTGCTGATTGATAAGGGTGGTGGTTGCTGAAAGTTGGGGTAGCTGAGGCAGTTTCTTAAAATAAGGCAGCAATAAAATATTCAGCATTCATTGACTTTCCCTTTAGGAAATATTTCTCTATAGCATGTGATGCTGTTTGTTTGCATTTTACCCACAGTACAACTTCTTTCAGAATTGGAGTCAATCCTCTTGAAACCTACTTCTGTTGAAATGACAACAAAGAATTTAGAATATTATATAAACTTAACTGACATTGTCAGTCTTGTGTTTTAGGAAGATAAATTAATATTTACCTAAATACTTGTATATATAATTTCAAATTTATTTACATATAAATCTTATGGTATTATCGTGAAGTTGGGATGTATCTGCATTTTACCAATGAGGAACCAGAGATTGGAAGAGTCAATCAGTTGCTGTAGGCTCACACAGTTACAGAGTGACAGTGGGGTGGGAACCCAGCTTCTGACTCCAAACGCTACTGTACATCCCTCTCTTCTGAGAGAGACAGAGAATCTGGCTCTGTAATGATCTGCCTGGTATGAGGACTGCTGCAGCAATAATCCAACAGCACGGTCTGGACACTGGGTTCCCTGGAGAAGGCCTCCTGCTCACCCCCAGCCCACTCTCTATTTCCTACATAAAGGGAGGAGTGAATGTTTCCGGGCAGGTTTCTTCTCTGGCAAGAGCCCAAGACTCTGCAGGCTGAACTGGCATACTACAGCCAGGTGCGTCCGGCCTCAGTCACTGTGCCTGGCCGGGAGAGACTCTGGGGTGGCACCTGCCTGTGGTTGGCAAGACTTCTGAGAGGGCTGCCTAATCCCAAATAATAATAATGACAACAATAGTGGCGATAATAGAGGGCTTTATGTGTACAAAATGTGGTTCAATCCCAAAAGGTCCAGAAACACTACAAAAGGTCCTGATAAGTATTATTATCTCTTGGGCAGGCAACAGATTTACCTTGAGGGCAAATGCTGCACTGGGAGGTAAAGAGACTGAGAGGTAATGAGATCAGGTAACAATAGTGATAGCAAGGTGCTAATGCCAGTAGCCAGGGAAAAAGGACAAACGGGAAGTCAGAAGTCATGTTTGGAGACTCTGGGTTAGTAAAAAAGAACTCTTCTTTCCTATTTCCCTCTGGGCATGAATTATCAGCAAGATATGATAGTGCACAGGCTCTTGTTCAAAGCTAAAGAGATGAGCCCTGTCTGGGTGGCCATCAGATTTGCATGTGTGGAGAATGTCTGGTCTGTACAGTGCACACTCAAGGGTTTCTGGGGTCTCACAGAGAATGTCAATGAATAAACATGGTCAAGTATAAGGCAAATATAGTTCAAATAAAATGAGAGCACGCTGACAAATCGCAACCTGTGCTTGGCTTCAATATTGGGGCATGATAAGGAGGGGTAGGGTCTGTGGCAAACTAGAGGGAGAGCCACGTGCCATCATTGAAATAAGCAGCTCTACTGAAATCCAACCAGAGCTGGCCCCATGTTGCTAGTTCTTTCAATTTTGGGAAGAAACTGAAACTTCAAATTGTTGTGGAGAATCTCTTAAATTTAAAATATTGCTAACTACTTTGAACATGTTCAAATGCTATTGGCTATGGCCTGTCTGGTTGGGGTTTTCTAAGGAAACCCTTCAATTATCTCAAATTTCAAAGATGTTTAGCCTTATTACACACATGGAGTTGGAGGAGACAGCTGGTCCATTGTGCATCCTGCATCCACCCAGCCAAGATATAAAAGAATCCAGTGGGAAGGAGGGAAGATAGCCCAGGCTCATGTGTGTTTAGACACTGCATGGAGTATGGGCTGGATGGGGCTGCCAAGCTGTGGCCACAAGTGTGGTCAGATGAGAACATCACAAATGAGTTTGGTAGAAGGAGAGGCTGGCAAGGGTGAAATCCAGTGTGGCTACTGAAGATAAATGGCAACTATGACAATATTTTATCTCTTCCAGCTTTTTCCTGCTCCCTTTCTTTCTTTCTCTTGACTGCCCTATTATCTATTTTCTCTTTCTCTCTCTTCCTTCTTCCCACAAATTCACTGCCCACTCACATAATGTCAGAAGCTTTACAGACTATAGGAACATAATCTAGGCATACAATTATGTTTTCAACTTTTATTTTCTCCCATGAAAGCGGTTTTCACGTAAAAACATCTATAGAGTTTTTTTTTTTTTAAATCAAATCTGGAGGTAAGCTTGAAAGATCAGGCATAATACAAGCAGTGTAAATTTTCCTTTGAGAGAATCACTTCAATAAGACACACAGTCACCCTTAGAACAGCAGAAATTTAACAACAGCAAGAGGTCTTTCTCACGGCTCTCAGTGGCCCTTGTGGCTGTCAGTGATCAGAGACGCACCAGATGCCTGAGGTATTACAGGCAGAGACTACAAATGGTGGATTCAATATGCCTGAATTGAAAGTCATAAGGAAAATCTATCTTTTTCTCACATGGCCCACGTTCTCCTGTGAGGGATGTCCAGCCTGGTTCAGAAGAGGACAGAAAGACCTTCTGTAGGAGGGGACGTCTAGAGGGATGACTGGAACCTAGCCAGGGAGAGAAACGGGAAAGAAAAGAACATTTCAGAGAAAGGAACAGTAGGTGCAATGACTGTGAGTTGAGAGACTATGCAGCTATTGGTCATCTGAAATGCTTCAGTCTAGCTGCAGGAGATGGCATACTCAGGGGCAAAACGAAAGCTATAAGTTGGACATGGATAATTAAGGGCCTTGTATATTGTGCTGTGGAGTTTTACTCTATCCCTGCGTGGGTTTTTGGTGGGAGACTGACATTGTCAGTCTTGTGTTTTAAGAAGATCACTTTGATTGCCATACAGAGAATGAACTGTGGGAGGGCCCCAGTGGAGGGAGAGAGACTAAACCAGAAGACAATCACAGTAGTCCAGAAAAGAGATGCAAATATTATCAATCAGTGAGTTTTTACAGAAAAACTACTACACTAATAGTTGTGATACAGCAGACAATGTTTGACCTCAAGGATCTTTGTTGGATTGCCAGGACAAATAGGTCATCCATTCAACTGGTTAATTCAATTTAAACATTAATAAAATCTGTACTACAGAGAAGCAATGTTCCAAGGTACAGATCAATGACATGGTTACTGCCATCAAGGAGCTTATAGTCTCTTGGGGGAGGCAAATACAACCAAATGCTGCATATGGTATACAACATGGGTCCCCGACCCCTATGCCGTGGACCACGACTGGTCTGTGGCCTGTTAAGAACCAGGCTGCACAGCAGGAGGTGAGTGGCCAGCAAGTCAAGCTTCATCTGTATTTACAGCCTCTTCCCATTGCTGACAGTACTGCCTGAGCTCCACCTCCTGTCAGATCAGCAGTCACATTAGATTCTCATAGAAGTGTGAATCCTACTGTGAACTGTGCATGGGAGGGATCTAGGTTGTGCACTCCTTATGAGAATCTAATGCCCGATAATCTGTCACCCTCTCCCATTATCCCCAGATGAGACCATCTAGTTGCAAAAAAACAAGCTCAGGACTCCCACCCATTCAACATTATGGTGAGTTGTGTAATTATTTCAATATATATTATAAGATAATAATAGTAGCAATAAAAAGTGCATAATAAATGTAATGTGCTTGAATCATCCTGAAACCATTCCCCTGTCCCTAGTCCATGGAAAAACTGTCTTCCATGAAACCGGCCCCTGGTGGAAAAAGGTTTGGGACCGCTGGTTTAGCGTATAATACTGTAGTGGACAAGTAAGTTAATTGGCCTGCACCGGTCATGCCCTCTTATTGTAATGAGTGCCAGCCCACCGATTTACTCAGCCTCATCCTCTATATGTGGCTCACTTGGGCCGACCACAATCTTGTGTGGAGTATTATCTTCATTCCCATTTCATAGTTGAGAAACTGAGGCTCAGTGAGATCCATTATTTGCTCTGGATCATAGGACTGGCAAAGGAGCAGAAATGGGATTTTTACTCCAGGTCCTCTAATCTTATCCCATATTTTAAGGATTATATTATTGATGCTTCCCAAGCTTTAGTCATTCTTTCTGATTTTTATGATAATTGTATAAACCTGAACAATTATTTACTTTATTTCACTTCAAACTGATTCATTGTTCATGTTAAATAATTTATTCTGAAAAGGAAGTTATGTGAACATAATGAATAAAAAGTATCACTTGCCACAAACAGAAAATAACTGTAAAATTAAATATGTCAAAACAATAGTGTTAAAAAACTCGCTGCATACAGTAGCCTGATCGAGGTTCTGAGTCTGAAGTCTGCTGGCTCTCCGTTAAAAAGGGAAACTCGCAAGTGTTGAAAGGTGTTAAAGACCTGGTAGCACTAAACTGGCACTTAGCTTTGACTCATCATAAGGCTCAAAAGATAATTAAGCCTTATGGGAATAACTTCCTCACTCTGGGATTTAATCTTATTTAATGGTATCTATCTACCACCTCACATAGCACATCATCCATGGGCAGACACCGTGAAGTGTCCCATTCTCCCTTCTCCCTTTTTGCAATCATCTTTCCTTGCTACAAGCTGCCACCCTACGAGGTCCCTGGTAGGGGTGGGCGGGGGGATCCGTTTAGGCATGTAAAGAAGAGTGAACCTTCAGGACAGTACTGTCGGGTGTCAAGGTGGCCATTGGGGTTTCAGTCTAGGGAAATACAATTGTGCTATAGAGCGATGATCCCCTTGTGATAACAGGCAAAGGTTATCGAGACATTCTGCTTTTCCCTAAGTACTGGGTTCTCTTTTTCTTTTGAGACAGTCTCACTCTGTCATCCAGGCTGGAGTGCAGTGGCATGATCTCAGCTCACTACAACCTCTGTCTCCTGGGTTCAAGTGATTCTCCAGCCTCAGCCTTCAGAGTAGCTCGGATTATAGGCACATACCACCAAGCCTGGCTAATATTTGTATTTTTAGTAGAGATGAGGTTTCGTCATGTTGGACGGGCTGGTCTTGAACTCCTGACCTCAGGTGATCCACCTGCCTCGGCCTCCCAAAGCGCTGGGATTACAGGGGTGAGCCACCATGCCCAATTACCCTTTTTCTCTCCTCCTGTGAGACTGAGATCACTTCTGCCTCATGTTCCTATCTCAGCATTCATGAGCCTTTCCCTCACTTTGTTAATTATATTTCATGATATTTTTATATTATTACCCAATACAACTCTTTTAGGATGTAGAGAGAAAGAAGAGACTTTGGAGATGCTTCAGAATTCTGTGAGCCTGTAAGATAAGAGACTATGGAGGAGAAGTTGGTGAGGGGAAGCTTATGTCAGCTTGGTTTGCCTGTCCATAAACTTAGATGACTGGCCACTCATGGGGATGACTGAAGGCTGTGGCTGGAGAGCAGTCCCGAGGCGAGATTTAGAGCAAGTGAAAAGCTCAAGTACAAAGCCTACCCCCAGGTGAGCAGGAACTGGGGAAGTATAAATGCTGCACTTATATCTCACCTGTAGGCTGGGAGATTGGAGGTGGGATTCTCAACCATTTGAGAATGAGCTTTTGCCTTGATGGTGCTCCTTGACTTGAATGCCCAAGGACTCCATAGAAACATTACCTATTTGATATAGTTTGGCACTGTGTTTTGACCCAAATCTCGTGTTGAATTGTAATTCCCAATGTTGGGGGAGCGACCTGATGGGAGGTGATTGGAACATGGGGGTGGATTTCCCGTTTGCTGGTCTCGTGATAGTGAGCGAGTTCTCATGAGATCTGGTTTAAAAGTGTGTAGCACTTCCCCCGTCACTCTCTGTTCCTCCTGCGCAGCCATGTGAAGAAGAAATGTGCTTCCCCTTCGCCTTCTGCCATGATTGTAAGTTTCCTGAGGCCTCCACAGCCTTGCTTCCTGTACAGCCTGCAGAATGTGAGTCAATTAAACCTCTTTTCTTCCTAAATTACCCAGTCTCCAGTAGTTCTTTACAGCAGTGCGAGATGGACTGATACACCACCTAAGTGATGTATTTGTTGCCCAGGCCCTGTATATACCTAATTTGTACATCACCTGGGACCTTGCTTTTCTCTGTGTCAAATGATTTTATATGTTAACTACTCTAATGATCACAATTTATCATATAGTTTTTCAGCATCTCAATAAAAGAAGTTGTTTCAAAATTCAGGAGAGTATCTTCTGAGCCTGCTTTGCAAAGTGATTTATTTCTGCCAATATTCCAGTGAGAGGAGGACTTTTATTTATGTGGCACACACTGGGGATATACAAAGAGCAAAAGACCCCCTGTCAAACATGACTGCAAGTGAAGACATGTCTAAACACGCGCAACTTCATATGAAAGATTAAAGGAAGAAGAAAATTGATTATAATAGCAGCTCTTGCATGTCTCTGAATTTTAGCATAGCAGCTTTTCATGTGAATGAATGTTCAGAAATTTGGGTCTGAACAAAATAAAAATGAATCCATAAATTTTCAAAAGACAAAATTTAAAATCTCATTTAATACAAAAGAAAACCTGATTTATTTCTAGAATGTCTTTCTAGATAGTACACATTTATGCCAGGTAAGGTGCTGGAGACACTGATATACATAAATTAGAAGACATAATCGTGGCTCTCAGGAAATTTATAATCTCTCGAGACACACACAAATAAACTATGATAAAAGTAGAATAGAGGAATTGAAAAGTGATAGGTGAACCTGGGTGCTGGATGTTGTATCAGCTTCAGAGAGGAGGTCAATAGAAGAGGTGACATTTGAGTTAGTTCTTGCGAGATGAAGAGGATTCTGTAAGGAATGAAGAAAAGAGATTAGATACAAAGGGAACAGTGGGAGCAAAGAAAAAGCAAGAATGTGCATACCTGTTTGCAGAATGTAAGTGATGATGGAAGCATCATGTTTATTTGAGGAAAAATGACAGAGTGTAAGTAAGGGTGAAAAGGTAGGTAGGAGTCCAATTGTGAATGGTGCTTGGATTTTCTTCCTCTAGACATGGATGACCATCACAGGCTCTTAATTAAGAGAGTGAAGATGATGGGATATCTTGATTTAGAAAGCTAAACAAGGAGATCAGGCAAGAGGCTTTCTACATTGGCCCGGGTAAGATGATCTTTTATGTATCTTATAGCAATTCTGTTCTCTCTCTTTTTTCTAAGAAGTATACTGAAATAAAAGATATTTGTTTTGAAGAGACTCAATGTATTTGCCACACAAATAATTCAGCTTGTTCCAATGAGTGAAGTCTTAAAATGTAGCAGAAGGGATGGAAAAGGACTGCCCTCACTTTGGATTTCTGGTTCTCATCTTTTTAATATATGGAATGTTATTGAGATGCAAGTAAGGGAGGAACAGGGAAGAAACCATATGTGTCAGACTTTGCCTGTTCCTCCAAGAAGACAGATTTTTTTTCCTGAGGCTCTTCAGATCAAATTAAGCAGTAAAAATATTCTAATTGAGTTGGGCTAGACTAAAGATGGATCCTTATCTTGGTACAATTACATGGTGTAATCTTTGCTTCCAATTATACCATTTCTCCTTCCAAGAGGAAGAGACTGAGCATGCGAACAGATTCTCAGACTCCAAAAGAAGCGTGGCTGTTGTTATTAAAGGGGAGTTAGAGACATGCTGTCGTAAATGAATGTGATGCTCAGTGCTTTTAGAGACATCCACATTTCTGCCCATGAGGAATGGAAGGGAAGACAGAGGGACTGATCGAGCAACTGATGGGGAAAAATTTTTGTTGCAAAATATAAGACTATGGTGATGGCTGCTTTTTGGGATATAGACTTCTACTCAGGTTTCTGGTGGAAATGAAGACATGGGTTGACAGTGGTGAGAGCGGAGTTGAATTGTTCTAATAGGGCCTATGTCATTGGAAGAGCCCACTGCTTTCAGGAAGCTTGGTTTTGTTTAAAGGTGGGCAGAGCAAGACATGGCAGTCCCCTTTCTCCCTTTCCTCACATCTCCTTAAACCCAAACACTTAGGACAGTTTTTACTCTGTGCACGCAGAAATGAGAAGCACAGTCCGTAGTTTTCAGTATTGCAGTAATGAATTTTTAATTTTTGGACCTGCTTTTGAACAAGTTGTAAGAAAAAGTTGTAAGGCTTTTTTTTTTTTTTTTTTAAGTCATTTTTCTCCCTTTCAAATTCTCTCTAGAATCTTTTTATCTGAGCTCCCTGGGAGCGTATTGACGCTGTGGGAAACACTCCAATTTCTCTTATGCGGTGGGAGGGGAGGACACTCAATTGTCAGTTTAAAAAATAATGATCTGCAGCAGATTAAAGAACTGAGAGAGCCTTACACGTTTGAGTCTTTTAAGTGGGTAATTCCTTTAACTGGGTAATTCTTCTAAGCGAGTAATTCCTTTAAGCAGGACCCTTCACAGCCCTATAAAACTGAAGACCATCTAGGAACTCTTGAACTGTTTCAAATTGTTTTCAAATGGGTCTGAATGCTGTTGAGAAATGCATAATTTACGACCTTAACACTTGATTAGATGTTAAACGACTGTCAGGAGAGATGTCCTTGGTAATCCAGTTATCATCTAGACTCTAATTATCACTTCACAGGAGAAGTAAGGCTGGGTAATTGAGAACCAAAATTCTTAAAGGGCTTGAAGTGGCCGTTTTCTTATGCAGTTAAGTAAATTATTTCTCTACCTGGAAGGTGTCTAATTGGTACCAATTGATGAGAAGGAAGAAATGGTGTTAAGACTTTCAGGAGCGATTTAGTCAGGGGGCTTTAGCCGAGGAAACAGAAAGTTATACTGAGTACAAAGAGATGTTTCCCAGTTTAAATTTTCACTTTATTTAAAATATGTGTAAAGGAGGGAAGGAGAAACTAGGAGACAGCCCAGAGCAGACAGAATGTAATTAAGAACCGATGACCATACCGCTCTCTCATTACTAAGGGTTTTCCTCAGGTGAGACCCCATTTCACCTGGTGTTAGCTCCCATCCATCACTGTAAATTATTTAAACCACAAATGCTGCACCAACCATTAAACCAAGGATGGGAATAATGGGCAAAATCTGCCTGAAAGAAGGGCCACTCTTACTGAATTCAGTAGGACGTAAGAAGAGGTAACAGGTAAAGAGATTGCACTCTAATCTTTTTCTTTGACTAGCTTTCTTCTCCTCTCCACCCCGACTCTTCTTTGGGGCACTTTTTTGTGCATAAATGGCCATGCTAAGTGCTATGGATACAAAAATGGGAATATAAGATGTGACCCTTGTCTTCAGCAGTTTCTGCTTGCCTGATGGATTGTGTTGGGGTTTGGAGGAGACTAATAATCAATATCTCTATATTCTCCTAAAGTTGGGATGAAGTAATAGATGCTAGAGAAGGGGGAAATCATATGGCCTAGATTACTAATAAACTTGATTGGAGAATGGATTAGATCTGTGGCCAAGTGGGTTTGCCTCCTCACCAGTAAAATCATCACTTACCTCCAATCACTGGCACAGCTGGTCAACTGCAGGCATTCCCCCATGATGTGGGAGTGGGGAACAACCCTCCAAGGCAGAGAGCAGAGTGGAATGTTGATCTCTGGACAGGTTGGCTCCAAACGAGCCTCTACTAACTCTCTGACCAGATAAGTCACACCCTGTCACGGAGAGAAGTGGGAGCTGGGGCCAGAGCAACGTTTCAGTCTCTACAAGAAAACGCGAGGCTCCTCCCTAAGAGAGAGGCCTGGAAAGGGATGTGAAGAGAAGGCTAAACTTGTAAGTGATAAATTAGGTGCTTAATTCACTGTTTTTATGGGTTTAGGTCAGAAGTGCAATTCTATGCTGCATTCTGAAAACTGGCTACATTCTTAAGAGCTCAGAGGACTAAAAATGCACAGATTCAACACAATCCAGAGTCACCATTCTATTATACCTGGGATGCAGAAAGCATGTAGTCTATTTCTGATGGGTAGGTGTCAATATGGTAAGCATAAAACGTTGGCTGATTTTAGGCCCATATTTTCCAGTTTCTTCCAACCTTACTTTTTTTTTTGGATTTTTTTTTGCCTGATTACAAATGCAATACATGTTTATCAAAGAATATTTGGAAAATATACGAAGATATAAAAGAAAATGAGTTACCTTTAATCCCACCAAAGATATCACTGATACTATGAGTTTTTTAAAAATTTTAAATTTTCTTTCTGTATACATACATACAATTTCCCCACAAAAATTTTCTCTTATACTATATATGGAGTTTTATATTCTCATTTCCCCTTATATGCTGAATAATTTTCCATGTTATCAAATAGATTTAGAAATGGAATTTTAGTGACTACATAGCATTTCATTTAATCTGCTGCTTCTTAGATATTTGGGTTATTTCCAACTTTATTTTCTACAAAGAACTTTTTTATATGTAAATATTTGTGTGCTTCTCTGAATATTTCTTAGAGCGGAGTTGTTAAGGTTGAGAGTTTGAACACTTTAAAGCAGTGGTGTGCTGGTAAATGTTTAACAAAAAGCTTACAGAAAAAAACCCAAACCTGATTGGTAGCATTTGTCAGTTTCTAGAGTGTAAATATTCCAACCTTTGCTGATTTCAAGCTACCAATGGTTTAATGCCTGGCTTGAAAAATTCCTGAGAAACAGTTGATTCTCATGAGCCAGTGCACCACTGCTAGGCTCTGGATGCATATTTTGCTGTTTTTTTTTTTTTTTTTCCAGGAAGCTTGTACCTAATTGTGTTTCTCCCTGTAGCATGTGAGATGGCTTAGATCCTGCTTCAAGATCTGGCAGCCCAGGTGGACCAGCAGCTGAGGGGAGAGGTGAGTGAACTCAGAGTTCTTCCACTTGCACGAGGGATCCAGTAACCCCTCCAGATCATGTCCAGGAGAAAGAATTTTTCTTTCCAAAAAAAGAGTCCATACACATAAACGTTGTAAAAGGGAAAAAAATTAAACTCTGAATTTATTTTAGATTTTATATAAGACCAAGTCCAAATATTTGCTAACCAAAATAGTCTCTCTGTTACTTCTCTATCCTTCACATTGATGCTACACTATTAAATTTGACAAGACAATTAAATAATCATCTTGTAGATGCAGAGAAATATGGCATTATGGAACAGAAAGGGACTTTGTAATAATGCTGGAGCATGGTAATTCTCAAAGAGTCGGAGCCTGGCTCAGCTACTAACTCTGTGACCTTACGTAGACCCTCTGAGTTATTCCACTGATCGACTATTTGAGGTGTAGACCTAATTCTGCTGCTCCTTGATCTAGTATGCTCTTTGAATGGCTTCACATTATTGGCTTTAACATAAAATCCTAAATTCTTAATATGATTTTCAATGTTAGGCGATACTGTGGACGAGCTCTAAGGTAACCGCCAATGATCCTGCCTTCTGTTATTTGCGTCCTTGCCTAATCCCCTCCCCTGTGTGTCTGTGGGACCTGTGACTTGTTTCTAACTAATAGAATATGGCAGATGGTGGGCTGTCACTCCAGTGTTTATGCTACCTTAGTAAAACTCCACCTCTTACTCTCCTGACGGCCTTAAAGAAACAAACAGCCATGTTGGGAACTGTTTAGGGAAAGGCCCACAGGCTGAGGAAATGCAGGAAGCCTCTGGGAGTTGAGGGCCTCAATCCTACAATCATGCAAACTCAATTCTGCCAACAAGCTGAGTGAGCTTGGAAGCAGGACTTTCTCAAGTGAAGCCTCTGAA
This sequence comes from Callithrix jacchus, assembly GCF_049354715.1. Classification (NCBI taxonomy): domain Eukaryota; kingdom Metazoa; phylum Chordata; class Mammalia; order Primates; family Cebidae; genus Callithrix; species Callithrix jacchus. Next base: position 56,725,858 of record NC_133518.1, read on the forward strand.
TGAGAATGCAGCCTGGCCAACACCTTCATTGCATTCCGGTGAGACCCTGAAGCAGGGAGCCCAGCTGAGCATGCCTGGACTCTGGGCCCAGAGAATTGGGAGACGATAAATACACGTTATTTGAAGCAGCTAAGTTTGTGGTGATTTGTTACACTGCAATAGGAAACTGGTTACAAAGGCTTCCACAAGGTCCTGCCTGCCTGTCTGCCTGCCTCTTCTAGCCCATGGCAAAGGCTGGTGTGCCGTTCCTCCCTTCTACTCTGGGCCTCAGGAACCCGACTTTCTGGAAAACATCAACTGAATTTTCCTGACCTCTGGCTTTTCATTGACACTGAAAGAAGGTTGGGAAACGGGAGGTCAAGGGGAATCACTCTTGGCGCTCTCCCTGCCGGGTTGTAGGTTGGAAATATCTACCTTTCTCTACCAAGGGCCACTGCTCCTGTGAGGTGGCTTTGTCCTGTGGCTCCAGCTGTCTCTGGTTCTCCTTGCTGATCTCCTCCCATGCCTCTGAGTTGTGGGTGGGTAAAGGCTCCTTTTGTTGCTAGCCTTTGATGTTTCGCATGTCTTCCCTGGTTCATTTCTCTTGTCTCTGCCTAAAGCTTTGTGAATAGTCACTTGATTAAACTTTTAAAAATTATACTGCTTAGGTGTATCATTGTTTCTTGCTGGGACCCTGAATAATATAAGGCATTATTTTGATTCCAAAATTTTATACAAGGGGCTTCTCACATGCTGTTCCTATGCCTAGAAGACCGTTTCTCCAGCCCCTGGTCTCCAACTTGATCTAGCTCAGCAGGTCTCAACATGCAGTCCCCAAAACTGCAGCATGAGTATCAATCTGGGAACTTGTTAGGGATGCCAATTCTCAGGTCCCAGCCCGGACCTACTGAATCAGAAACTCTGAGGCCAAACCGAGCAATCTATATTTTAACGAGCCTTCCAAGTGATTCTGAGGCATCCTAAAATTTGAGAACCACTAAAAGAGTTTGCACTATTATTTTCTCCAAGTCCCAGCTTCAACTCTAAGACTTGGTTTGTTCCCTTTGTTAATTTCTCACAGCAGTCCTGTCTCTACTTGTGGTATGCATGTTACTTACAGTTTGATCAAAGTTAACTTCTTCCAGCATCCTATGAGCCTAGCATTTATGTCTGCTTTGTTGGTGTTGGAGTCATTCCTGTCCTATCTGGGGCCTAACCTATAGTGGATATGCAATAATATTGCTTTAAAAAGTAGACCGAATAGACCATTTGGGCCTCAGTTTACTTATTCATGTAAAGATGAGATTGGCTGCCTCATACATTCCATGATGAACTTTGTTCAAGGTGGCTTGGTTAAGTTGCAGAGTTTGGCTCTGGGCAATAATTCTGCTTTGGAAATCTCTATATTGTGTGGGTTAATTCTTATTCTTTACAACCATTTTTATCCAAGCGCACAAAGTCGCAGATTTACAAAAATATGTTATATAACATAGTTCACTTTATAAATAACTCAGAGCATGGTTCGGATGGATTCCTTTTAGAGTCCTATCTAAATAATCTAAAAAATAATATTCTATTGCTCAGCTCTGACCACTTTATGGTGGTTATGTTATCCTCTATGTTAATCTCATATTCTTGATATGTCCATCAATCCATCCATCCATCTACCCATTCAACATTTACACCTTTCAACAAATATTTACTCTGTGTCAGGAATTGTGCTCTGCACATGGAATAGCAGTCTACACCATTGCAGGTACAAATAATTAGAACTGTTTTTTTTTTAAACCACAAACTGTAGCCTAATTTCATGAATTTAATGACAGTGGGGGTAATTACCCAAGATGAATTTGCTGTACTTGAAGAGGTCTTGCTCCTGAAAGGTTTCCTTGGATTTACAACATATGGAAGGAGATGGGAGTGGAGGTTTACGCAGAGCTGTGACAGAAACAAACGTATTTTACAAAGGTTGCCCCAGCTTCTCTGTGCAGTAGGGTGAGGAGGGATGAGAGCAGAGGCAAGGATGCCTGCTACAAGGTGATTGCAGTGATTCAGGTAGAGATGACAGAGGCTGGGGCCAGCATGGCAGCCCACAAATGGAGGTATATTCAGCTTCTAGATCTATTTTGAAGGTAGAGCTATTAGGCTTTGCTGGAAGATGTGGTCTGGGGGCAGAGAAAAGTATAAATAAGTCAAGATTTTTGGCCTGTGCAATTGTTAGGGTGGGGTTGCTGTTTAGCGAGATGTAAAAACTGTTAGAGAAGAAGGCTCTGAGCAGGGGATCAGGAAGCATGGAATACTCCAATTATGAATCGTAAGTAGGAGCTGATTGAACACATGACACTAAGTTTAACAAATGCCTTGAATTTTGGCTTCAATTTGACTGTGCGTGTAGACAAAAAGCATTTGTCCCTTCCCTGTGTGTGCTAACTGAGGTCAGTGTGTTTCTGTCACCCAGTGAGATTAGATCCTGTGCTGGTCCTTGGCTCAGATTTCCCCCTTGCTTTGTCCTGCTCTGCCTTGTATGACAGAAGAGCTGATAACTACAGTCTGTGTTTCCTAGGATCTCTGATCAGGGGCTTTTGGCTCTGTTAGCTACTAGAGGCCCTTGCAAGAAACTAGAGTATGGGAGGAAGAAAAAAGCCAGGATATTTCTCCTCCTTTCTATACCTCCTGCAGCATCACTCGCCTGAGCATCCTCTGTGGCACCACCTCCCACTGGTCAGGTCCTCTGCAGTTCTGATCTCTCCCCTCACCCCTGGGCTTCAGTAATATCTCCTCCCTTTAACCCTCCTGCCTAGGGGATTCTCCAGCTTCATGCAGTCACTAATTTCTGGGTGGCCATCCTAACCTCGTTTGACTTCTCAACTTCTCAGTTGAGTGTCTAGAGTGGTTTCTATTTTTATGGTTGGCTCCCACAGACTAAGACTTCTGTAGCGAAACAAAGAGGGGCTCTGAGGCAATTATTTGGTGCATTAATTATTTCAAGGGAATCTGGGTCTTTGGCTTCTCTGTACTTGCCTCGTCTGTGACTTTACTATTCATCTGGGTGAGACAGGCGGTGGACTTTATATTAATCTAAGTTTCATGCATCTTGATTCACCATTCAGGACCAAAAGGGTGGGTCAACAGTAATCTTAGGAGAAAATCGTTTCTATCATGCTTGGATTTCTTCTCTTATTCCACCCTGCTTGGATATTCTTAATGAGAAACACGTTAATTTCCAAAGTTTGCCATGTTATCTTTCAATAGTTCTGTTTCAAATTTTTATTATTTGATAATACTTTATGGTGTAAAACTCAACTCAAACTGGCTGAAAGAAGAAAATAGCATTTATTGGTGTTTTCAATTGATCAGTCTAGAGGGAATGATTCAGATGAGAACTTACACTGGGCTCCAATAGTGCATCTATCAGTTTTGTTTTATATTTACACAGCAGATGAGATACACTGATTGGCTTTAGCAAATACATGGCTCAATACAACTGGGAGTGCGATCAATCCCACCCAAACCACGTCTCAGAAATTCAGAGTGAAATTAGTAAAGGAGAAAGGGAAAATAGGTTCTAGGAAGTACTGCAGAAAAAAAAAAGTATCCACCATGGAAGGCTAGCACAAAGGATCAGACAAAGATCTGTTGTTATTTTATCCATATAGGTAAAGGATTCTTCAAGGTTTACATTGGATAAATTAAACTTTACAGGATGCCTTAACAACTCACAGGGAACCACAACTCCAAAATTTGGCAAGTAAAATGATTCTAAATATCATAAGGAGGTTAACTTGTCATTTCCAAAATTCTTTTCAGCAGTGAAACTATTCTTTATTCAATTATAAACCAATAAAAAATACACGTATAGGCACACATGTTTGGAAGGAGAGGACAAAAAGAACGAAAAAGAAAGGATGATTTGATTTAAAATTTTTAGCTTTTGATATAATAAAAACACATCAGAAAATGAGCCATTCCTCAGAACAATACACAATTAAAACTGAAACTGTCATACCCAAATTTGGAGGAAAAGGCTGTCGATTAAAAAAAAAATGCATTGAACCCCCACGAGAAATGCAGCAAAATTTCATTTGACAATTCTCCTGCGTTATTTTATTTTGCAAAATGGTAACTGTGGCAACTGAAATACGCTTTAAAGGTCTATACCTCCGTACACACCTCCATTTGTGGCAGGTTGTTTATTTGCTATTCTTTTTCATATAGGCCAATGAGCAGTTACATTGAACAAAGCTTTCCTCCTCCCCCCTCCTTCCTATTTCTCTCTTTTTCTTTTGGTTTGGCAGGTGCCTAGATTTTTATTTTTGCGCAGGACAATGAAATGGCAGATGATCTGGTAAAAGCAACAGCAAGAGAAAAATCCCACGTACCACTGTAGCTTAAAAAAAAAGTGAACAGTGATTCACTTAGTAGGATTTACTATTAAATCATAGCTAATTATTTATAAAGTTAAGAGAAAGTATGTGAATCTTAATGAATATTGTTGATTGGTATAATAGGGAGTAGAACTAGACAGTTTTCTTTATTTTATTTTATTTTAGCATGTGTATTTTTTGTCTTTTTTGCCAAAGTAAATGCTTTGCTTTTAAGCCTCGGTAGACTACTAGAGGTTGGAAAGAGCTATTCTGAAAAGCTTGCCTGTTGAAGTTGCTTTTTACATTAATCACTTATACTAAATAATTCTGGGATTCTTCTTTAATTAAATTGACTTGAAAACCACAACTGCAATACCAATAAAAATACAAAAAAACAGAGATCCACTGAAGTTGTCGTGAGACTCAGGTTCAGCTTGCTTCTGTAGCATAATGACTGGGAGAAATGCTTCAGTTAGCTATCATAGTGCAGCAAATGTCTGTAGTGGCTAAAACAGCGACTATTTATTACTCCTTGTAAGTCTGTGTGTTTGTGGGGTAGATTCTCTGATACAGGCTGGACTTGACTAATCTCAGTCTCATTGAGGTTGTTCATATCTTGTGGTCACTGGTGGGTTGGCTGGAGTTGGTTGGCCTAGGATGGTCATGGCTGGGAGAATTCATCTTGGCTCCTTGTGGCCTCTTCTCCTTCCAGTTCAGTCTGGATGTATTCACATGGTTATAGCAGAGTTCCAGTAGAGAATAGAAGCATAGAAGTTCCCTTGAGGCCTAGAATCTGAACTGGAAGGAACATTACCACTTTGACCTCATTCTATTGCCAAAAGCTATCCAGATTTAAGGGGTGAGAAATAGACAATGGCTGTCAGTAAGGGGGAACAGAAAACTCCCATTGAATATAGGAGAGAAAGAATTGGGGCCATTTCTGTATCCATCTACCACAGGAAACTCAAGTGAGCTCAGCTCACATGGTAAACACCTTATTTTTAGGGGGGAGAGTAATTTAAAAATAAACATTATGTGTGAAAGAAGTTCCCATACCCAATTTAGAAACAATCTGGTTTATTAAAATAGAAGCATCCCCCCCAAAAATCCTTTTTTAGTTTTCTCATTTCCACCATTTGTTGACTTTTCCACTAAATGTAGAGGAGAAAGTTTCATATTTAACTTACTTTTTTTTTTTTAATGCTTGAATTACTTTGGCCTTAGCTTGTAAATATATTACCATAGAGTTAAGGCTTTTAATACCATGAAAATTTTTTCTATTCTTCCAAGTTTGTTTTTAGGTATCTTAAAATTAATTGCTATCCATAGCAGAGTACATGAACTTGTTTTGTGAAAAAAGTATGATATTTACTTCTTAAAGAAATACCAGTTAAGTGAGTGCCTCCTGGGTATCAGAAGCTGAGCCAGGTGCTCAGTATACAGTGGACAGCAAGACACACACTATCCCTGCTTTCATAGAGCATACATCCCACTGGGGTAATTAATTCTGGGATTCTTCTTTTATTAAACTGACTTGAAAACCACAACTGCAATAACAATAAAAATACAAAAAACAGAGATCCACTGAAGCTGTTGTGAGACGCAGGTCCAGCTTGCTTCTGTAACATAATGACTGGGGAAATGCTTCAGCTAGCTAGTGTGGTGCAGCAAATGGGGCAACAGGCAAGATGCAAGCAAACAGTGACTGATAGTGTTAAATGCCAAGAAGGATGTAACAGGGCATTGGAGGGATGAATTGAGGGAGAGCTTCCTTTAAATAGAAAGCTTCACTTTCATTTTTAGGAGAGTGAAGGGGATAAAAATAAATCAGAGGCCATCTTAAGAAAAAGAAGGCACCCTGCAAAGGACCGTGGGGAGAGAGTTTCAGAGGGGAGCTGACTTTGATGAGGCCTCAAAATGCCTCCATGGAGTGTTCTAGGACAGAAGCCCAGTGTAGCAGTCAGTGTCATGGCTCTGCCCATATCCCTTCTGATTTATCAGCATCTGATGTTTTTCCCTCCCAGTGGTAGCACCTGCATTGCCTTGTTGGAGAGCTGCCTTCAGGGTGCCAGAATTCACTTTGCCTGCAAGTCCTGAGAGTTAGAAGCTTTTGAAATGTATGTCCCTCAGGGAAGCCCTTTACCCATAATGACTGATGAGTGTGGAGGAATAATTCTCCATCTCCCTTGCTCCTGATGAGGGTCACCTTCCCAGAGATCCTCTGTGGAATTCAGCTGAAGATGCCCTCACTGGGACTTTGCTTGATTTTTCATCTCATTGGTTTCCTTCCCTTCCTGGTTCTAGTTCCTCATTCTTCTATTGTTTTTTGTTTTTTTATTCTGGAAACTTTCCTCATAAATGACTCTCACATAAATTTTTGTCACTGGAAATGATTCTGGGATACCAAACTCTAGGTAGTTCATAACACAGAGGCATAGTGAGTAAAGAAGGAGGCAGGAGATAATGCGTTCAGAGCAGACAGATGAGGCAAGGTGTTGCAGCCCTCAGGGCAAGCATCAGAAAAACAGACCTAACTTTCTTTTTAATAAGATCGGCTGGATGTGGTGGCTCACATCTGTAATCCCAGCACTTTGGGAGGTCAAGGTGGGCAGATCACCGGAGGTTAGGTGTTCGATACCAGCCTGGCCAACATGATGAAGCCCTGTCTCTACTAAAAAATACAAAAATTAGCCAGGCCTGGTGGCGGGAGCCTGTAATTCCAGTTACTTGGGAGGCTGAGGTAGGGAGAATTGCTTGAACCCAGGAAGTGAAAGTTGCAGTGAGTTGAGATCATGCCACTGCACTCCAGCCTGAGTAACACAGTGAGACTCTGTCTCTGAAAAAAAAAAAAAAAAAAATCAAAAAGATCACGGTTTGCCAGAGTGGCAATGGCTGAAGAGAGGATTGGTTGGAACCAGGCCAGTTATCTTTCCCTGTGCTGACATCTCTACAAATTTCTTTTTATCTTTTCGAGTAGAAAATGATCTACTTCTTGGCTATGTCTCAAAGATGGTGTGAAGATAAAAAGATTTGCATAAACTTCTTAGAGCTCTCTGGAAAAGAAATGCCCAATAAAAGCTGAGATTATTATTGATGAAAATAAAAATAAAAATAGCAATACAAGCTTATAACTAGCATCTGGAGAATTTTCATACATTAATGGAAAAATTAAGTGTTATATTAAAGACTAGAACAACTGTTTCTAGGTTTCTCTTTTGTTCCTACTATTGCTGCTCCCTTGAGTGTTTATAGAACCAAAATAGCTGATGCAAATATTTGTGCCTTAACCAGGTTCTCTTTGGAGTACAGATAAGGCTCTTTTGAAAAATGGCAGGAGTGAAAGGAACATTTCCGGTTTTCTCCTTGGAAGGAGGAGAAAGGATCGATTATTTTGAAATTAAGCGACAACAACAACAACAAACTGTTATGTAAATGGAGATAAAACTGTTGTTGAAGAATATTGGCTTATATTCTAGATCAATACATATGCCCACATAATCCCATACAGGGCAAATAAGTATGTGTGTCTCTCTGTGTGTGATGTGTGCATGCATGCATGCTGGGTAGAATTTATCTGCTCACTGAATACTTTTTCCAACCCAATGTATGGAAAGTGACAGATGGATCAGCAATGGCCTAGAAGCAGTTACACATATCTGGCCAGCATGGTTTTGATTGCATGTTGGGTTGTCAGCCAGCTACACACCAGAACTATTATTTCAGGATGCCGGGAGAGAATTATTCGATGTCAATGGGAAGAGAGAGATGCAGAAAATGAAATACACACTCTGTGTTTACAATAAGGCATCAGTGTGGTTGAAGCCACATCTAATTGTCTGAATTCATATGAGAACTAACTAAAAACAATGTACTCTAGTATTCAGGTTCAATTGTTATTCAGTTGTTCTACACCTGAGTTTTTACTGCAAAAATCTCATAGCTGAAATAATATGTGATACATGATGGTCTTGGAATTGTATGTCCTCATCTTCCAATAACCCTGTAAAACCTTTTTATCTCTATGGTTTTTTGAACCACACAAAAGGCATAACCTCAGATGCAGTAGAAAATGACTGACATCTTGAATGTCAGAAGAAAAATTATTTAGGCTTAGCACCTGAAAAGACATACCAGCCAAGTGCGGTGGCTCACTGTCATTCCAGCACTTCGGTATGCTGAGGTGGGTAGATCACCTGAGGTCAGGAGTTAGAGACCAGCCTGGCCAACATGGTAAAAACCTGTCTCTACTAATAACAAAAAATTAGCCAGGCATGGCAGTACATGCCTGTAATTCCAGCTACTTGGAGGCTGAGGCAGGAGAATCATTAGAAACTGGGAGGTGGAGGTTGCCGTGAGCTGACATTGTGCTACTGCACTCCAGCCTGGTGACAGAGCGAGTCTCCATCATAAAACAAAAACAAAAACAAAAAAACCATGCTTCAGTGAGACCAGCAAATCAAAGAGGTCTGTATGAAAAACATGGAAATGTTTGCATTTCTGCTTCTCCATCACCACTATTCTGATACTTTGCTGTATGTGCTTTAAAATACTTCTGCTTGACAAAATTATCCCAAGCTAGTGCAGTCTAGACTCTACCATGATGAAGATACTGTGTTAAGTCACTCGAGTTTTTTTTTGCCACCACACCTGGCTAATTTTGTAATTTTTCTGAAGAGATGAGGTTTTACCATCTTGCCTAGGTTGGTCTGGAACTCCTGAGCTCAAGTGATCCGCCTGCCTCAGCCTCCCTAGGTGCTGGGATTACAGGTTTGAGCCACCGCACTCTGCCCATAATACATAGTTTTACGCATCATACATTTAATGGCTACGTAATGATCCATTTTATAGAGAATTACCATAAATTGTTTAAGTTCCTATTATTTAACGTTGACAATAACAATGTCATCGTTTAACATTTCTATTGTTTATTTCCAGTTTTTTCCTCTTATAATTAATAGGGTAATAAACATCTTTGATATTGTTTAATTTTCACACATAATTTTAGTTATTTTGTTAGGATAAATTCCCAGAAATGAAGAATTTGGGCCAAAAATATATGTATTTTAATACCTATTGACAAATCATCCTGGGCAAAGTCCCTTTGTCTGATCACTAAGGTTGATCAATTTGCTACTAGAACTCTGAATTATAACCTACTTCAGAGAGTCTAGGCCCTTAGTTAGGACCTGTGACTTGTAAACAGGTTATCGATATGTATTTATTGAATCGAGTAATTTGAATAGCCCTTTCCCATGGCTTCAGTTCTTTCTCATGAACTGAATTCCCTTCTGCAACTAAGAAACAAACAGGAAACCAGAAAGAATGACCCCATGTTATCTCTGAATCCTTAACTGAAGATCAATTCATTAATCTAGGCCAGTGGTTAGCAAACTACAGCTTATAGTTCAAGTACAGCTCGTTTTTATATGACTCACAATCTAAGAATTATTCTTACATTTGTAAATGGTTCAAAAGATGAATATTTCTGAAGTGAAAATTATATGAAACTTAATTTCAGTGTCCATAAATAAAGTTGTATTGGAATACAGCCAGTCATTTATTTATGTCTTGTCTATTCCTATTTTGCACTAAAATGGTAGAGGTAAGTAGTTGTGACAGAGACCATAAAGTCTGCAAAGCTTAAAATACCTACTGTTTGGTCCTTTACAGAAAAAGCTTGTTGAACCCTGACCTAGTCATTAGCCAGTCGAAGCCAGGTAATGCTAAACCCTAGAAAAATGAAATATGCAATAATTTTGTGATGGAATTAGCACTCTTAGAGAGCTGCGATTATTAGCACTTCCAGTGTGTATGGGTGATCTCATGAACTTTCTATTGTTTTTGATTTGACCCCCACTGTCTCATAGGTGAGAAAATCTAACACCTTAAATCCTGACTCCACCAAGTAGTCAGGCAAGGGGTTTACACTGTAAGCATTGACAATTTCCCAAGTTCACAGTTTTAGCATCATTGATACCAAGTCCTGAGGGCATGCTTTGGCTAGTATGGCTGAGGAGATGAAGTATGGCTCCCTTATTAACTTGTCAAAGTGTGGTGCAGCTGCATCATTTGCTCACCCATTTGCTTAACTTAAATAAAGGTTGGTGGTTAGGCTTCTGTTGCATTGTGCTCTCCTGCTAATTATCAGTGTATTTGTTTTAGAGACAATTAGCCACCTGGTTCATTCTCCCATTGAAGTCAGGTCATCATGAGTTACATCTGCTTTCAGGCCTCCTCAAGTCCAAGACATAATAAAAAGATGATGGCTATGATTATAAAGAGCGTGTGGGGTTGGGCATCAATGGTACAGCATATTGAAATCCCAAGGAGGATTGAGTTGCATCATTGTAATCACCGAAGCTCCTCTCTGGCAGTCGCAAAAGAAGATTGTGAATGGAGAACTCTTGTGTAGAGCCAGAAAACCTTTAGCAAGTGAGAAGAGTTTTTACAGAGGTAGACACTAATAATGGCAAAACAAAGTGAGATGTGATTCCTCCCTGGGGACTGTGCTGATACAAGAAAAAAGTGACAAGTAAGCACGTCTTAGTGCTTGCAGAATTTGCATAAAACTGAAGTTGTTCAGACCTGTGGGTGTTGCCGTTTTAAAAAATGTGCCCAATAATGTGACATAATATTATGCATAGTACACATTTGCTTTTATAACCCCATATGCTCTGGCAAAACTTAGCATTTTGGAGCAAAGACTTTGTTATGCTAGGTCCCACCGAACACATTGATGATGGAGACACTCTGCAGATTTCCGAATTTGGAGAGCTAAAGGCTAAGGGTCTATGACATTGCTTGATTCAATGGGATGTTGAGTTCTGAGGATGTTACTTCACCATAGAGAGGGAAATCAGAAGTTTAGTGTAATTAATCAAGTATGGTTTGTTTGTTTGTTTGTTTGCTGTGGAAGGGCTGGAAGTGGATTCTATAAAGTGAGAGTATTAAACAATTCACTTTGGTCACCTTAATACTAGTCAAGTGGAGACTTTAATACCAGTCAGGTGGAGTATTAAATAATTCACTTTGCCTACCCTAATACTAGTCAAGTGAGGTTTAATGTTGGGCAAAAATGAAGTGTTTGTAGAAGTTACAGTAACAGGTCAACTTGGCATGCTCCAAAAACCTTTCACTCCGCACCAAGGTGGAATGTCACAGTGAATGCGTGGTTCAAGCAAAAAATTAGCAGGTAGCTTAATCCCCACAAGAAACTCCAACTCACATAAAACTCAAACCATTGACCAAGCTCTAGAGATTATGGCACTCTCCATAAAGGCACAGTGGATTATTTACAACACATCATCCAGCTTGAAACAGTAAGGACAACATAAGCAGAAAGCTAAACTGGAGCTCTAAAATTAGGTTTCCCAAAGTGAATCCTGGCAGAACATTGGTTTTGTGGGATGTTATGTTGAAAATGAGATTCTGTGTCCTCTTAATTTTGGGAAGCAGGGGGTTTAGCTAACTAAATTAAAAGTTTATGTAGGACTTCTGGGAACTTTTAATATGCTAATGAGCTTTATAAAATGCAGCATTTCTCAAATTTATTAGTCCACAGAACCCCCTTTCTTGAGCATCTGGTCAGAATATAGTGGTTGGATAAAGGTTTGTTGAGAAACTTGCACCAAAGTGTTTGCCCTATCTTAGGGCCTTAGGAAAATTCCAAGAGTGAGTGCAAGTAGATTGTTGTGGGCAGAGGGCTTATAAAGTTGGCCAGGGAGTCTGGCAGTAGTTTCAGTTCACCTGCTTATTGTCCTTTCCTTCTCTGTATCTTATCAGGGTTTGGGCTATTCTTATTATAAATCTGATATCTAAGCATGAATAATTCTACTTTACAACTTTAAAAAATTACTGCCTTGTGGAGACTTAGGCTATAATTTGAAATGGCCAGAAATAATTTAGCTAATTGAATTGAGAAGAAGCCCCACAACTTTTGATCACCTGCATAAAATCCATTAGTCTGAAGAAAAATTGTGTAATACAAAAGGTGGACAAATGAGTACTACCGGGTGGGATTGCCTTAATTTACTAATGCAGGAGAAAGTAATTCAGCCTGATTGTAGATCACTGTTGATGGCATGTTGAGTCTTACTATTTGAAAATGTTTGCCAGTTATATGATAAAGTGTGGAACATAAATAATATGGATCGAGTTAGAACATAGGCCCACGAAGGTTACTGTTTTACACACACTGATTCATAATGCTGGCATTTTAGAGAAAGGAGTCTTGGGACAGTGGCTACATACAAATGCGTTTCTCTTATCTAGGGCTATTTTTTGTGTTGTGCTTTTCTGCAGACTTTCACAAGGCTGTTGTAAACTTAATCCTGTTTAGCAATTATGAGTTACTTCAATGGGCTCCACTCATTAAGCTGTTTAAACTTAGATTTAAAGAATAATATCCACTTTGTTCCTTTACACAAATTTGGGGGGAAAATAAAACATTTAAAATGGGATTCTTGGCAAAAAACAATCGATGTAAGACTCTAGAGCTTACTGTACTTTTAATCCATATGTTTTTCTTCTTTAAGGACTTTGAGTGAGAACCACATAGCCCATGCTATTTTTAAGGAAGAAGGAGAATGACTCCTGATAAAAGCCAATTACAGACTGAATGAATATATGCTATTTATTTAGACTTGAGAAAATGTGTATCAAAAAAGTTCATATAATTACATATCAGCAGCCTCAGGGCTTTAAACCTATTAAAAGCAGCAAAGGAAAGACCAAAAGCATGTCGTTCATGGAAAGCTTGATAGTGCATGAAAGAAACTGTGGTTTTGTCTCCTTGGTAAGGGGCGCTATTGAAGTACATATACTTGGAGAAGGCTGATTCTCAGGTTGCTAAATGGGTGTAGTTTGGGATTCAGGGTCTGTGTTAGGACAGGACTCTTGGGCAAGATGCTGTCTTTGAACCTTACACCCTGCTCAGCCTCATCTCCTCAGGACATAATTGCATAACTGCACATGTTGGTGATGGTGGAGTAAGGTATTTCAGAATGACTTGAAGGAAATATATTACATTCATGAATTTTTCAGGTGTGTGTTTTAATCAAAACCAGAAAATTTCAACTTGCTGAACTCAATAACCTACAAGGTACTAGACAATATGCTTGAGAGGACATTTGTGATTGCATATGAAGAAGTAAGGGGGAAAACCCCTTAAGTCTCTAACAGTGCTTGTATTATGTTATGTGCTTGGGAAAATACAGGGCAGTGAGGAAATTTTCAAGAAAAACAAAGCAGAAGTAATTTTTTTTCCATGGAGGATGATGTCATAAATTCAGAACTGTACAATTGGGTAAAATTCCTTTTTTGCTTTAGTTGCTGAGATATTTACATTAAACTTGATAGTCATTTGTATTTTTGGTATATTGATTATCTTTATTGTATATGATTTTTTGCTTTTTATTTGTATTTCACACTCCTATTGTATGGTGCTTCTTTTAAAAAAATTTTAACAGACTTTACAGATGTTTTACTTTTAAAAATGTAGTTGGCATAGACAATTACCACTTAAAACCCATGTCCCAAGCAATAATTACAAACAAAATCAAAAGATAGCAATGTTCCATGGCGGATGCTTCTGTGTGACCTTCTTCATTATTACGTGGCATATTCTGACAGTATTTTAAAACTGTAAAAATGAATTGTCTCTGCAGTGAAGACACCTTTGGAGCTGATTATTGTTATTATGCAAAACCTACTCTCCCCACTTTGAACTGAATTTTCCCTCTTTTGGTACTGTCCATCTAATTTTAGAGGTAGGTTCAAGTTAATGAAGCACCTTTTCTTCCTCTATTTAGTTCTCTGAAAACTTCCATCTCCCACAGAAGTTCTAGTAGAGAAGTAGTTGCTGGCTGGGACTTCGGGGCCCTCGGGGAAGTCACTGGGCAAACTCCCATCCATCAACCTTGTTATAGACAAACCTGAAAATGTCCAGTCCTAGAAAAGGTAGCCTTATTCCACAGTGTCCACACAGCTTTATATATATATATATATATAAAGAAGGTCATAGAAAGGCAGCTAGAGTGGGATCACAAGATTTGGCCAAAGAAAAACCAATGAAAATGAATAATGGGCACTGAGATGCAAAATACCAGCTGTTTTAAAGTGGGACTCTCAGAGAACAGGCCCCTTCAGTATTAAGCACCACATTATAAAATAACTGTTTTAAAAATAGAAAAGAAAGAAAGAAAAGACACCCTAAAGGGGTGTCTAAACTGCTGAACAGCTCACTTTCTGTTTCTGATAAATGTCCAATACATCTCCTACTTCTATTTCCAGTTATTTTATGGCATAGTTATAAAAAAATCCTCTGACCTTCACTGAGAGCCCTGAGTGAGTTCATTGGAAATCCTTATAGTTGAGGTTATTTGTTGTTGTTGTTGTTGTTGTTGTTTTGTTTTTGAGACAGAGTCATGCTCTGTCGCCAGGCTGGAGTGCAGTGGCATGTTCTCAGCTCACTGCAGCCTCAGCCTCCCAGGTTCAAGCAATTCTCCTGTCTCAGCCTCCCAAGTAGCTGGGACTACACGTGTGAGCCACCACACTATTGTCAGCTTTACCTTGAAGCGATTCTCACTGCTGTATTGACCAGTGATTTTAAGGTGTTCTCCCTTCTTACCTATCAGGTCCTCAGTGGAAGGCTTACCTCTTTGTCAGTTGCAATGGTCATGGCTTTCCCCGCTGAGTCCTTACAGTAGCAACCCCCAGAAGGCAGAATCCTGCTCTGGAGTTATACAGCTTTTCTCTTTCCCACCTCACCACCCCCAGCATAATGTGTTTTCCTGCAAAGAGTCCTTAGTCTTTCTGGGAGGTAGCTGGGGATTGCAAGTATAAAATAATACTGAGGGTCATGTTCAGGCAGCATGGCTTAGGGAGTAGATTGCAGACTTTGGAACCAGATATCCTAGGCTTGCTGTTTGCTAACAATGGGATCCTATCCAAGTCACTTTATCTAGCCAAGCCTTAGTTTCCTTATCTGCCAAATGGGGATAAGAAGAATGACACTGATCCTACTGTTGGGTAGGGGAAATAAATTACACTGTGTAAAACATTTAGCACAGTACTTTGCAAATGGTAAGTGCTAAATAAATTTTAGCTGCTATTGTGATCATTGACACTCAGGAGTAAGAGAGCAATATAAGAGTTGTCTTACTGTCCTGAACAAAGGTACAGCCTTCAGTCACCTACTATACGTGTACAGCACACACATTTACACAATGATTAGGGAGCACTGCAAAGCAGTTACTTGAATGGAAAGCTATGAAATAGAAAGCTAGGAAAATTAATGTTATTTTTTTTTTAAAAAAAGGTCATTAGTGTAGAATGGCATAGAGAAAACTTAATTGCAAAACTGAGACTTCAGTTGGACTGTAGATTAAACAAAATGAGTTTAATAGGTGGACAGAGCAGAAAAGGCCATTCTGGCATCAGGTATGTGGGAATGAGCATGCGTATGTAGGGCACTTGAGAAACTTGGCCAGAGGACCAGATGTTTGATGTTGAGGAGTGCATCGTGGTTAACACATAGGAGATGATCCAGAGACACTTGTGGATGAAGGAAGGAAAGAAAGTGTTTTGGATTTGTAGGATGAGACAAGATGATGAAGGGACTTGAGTGTAAAGTGAGGTGTTTGAGTCTGCTGTACAGCAAAATGCAAGATGTGAAAGTAACAATTTAGGGATGTTGTTCTAAAGAGGTCAGCATGATAGACTGAAAAAAAAAAAGAACCTAGAAGAAGCAAGAACAGTCACGAAGGTACGGTGATAATAAACTGACCCTCTACTGGGATCTGGCACTGAGAATAGATAAAGGGGGAATATCAAGAGAACAAAGGAAAATAGATCTCCCCCCAGTCACTCTCTATCCCATTATTCTATTTTATTGCCTTCAAAGCACTTCCACAATTTGTAAGTCCTTGGTTGATTTACGTATTTACTTGTTTGCTATCCATCTCCTACTCTGGAATGTAAACTCTAGAAAGAAGACATTGTACTGCTCCTAGAATATTACCTGTTGTGTAAGTTGTGTCAAATGAATATAAGACAGGCAAGAAACACTTTTAAGCTATCGGTAGTCATATGACTGCAAAGAAGAGACACAAAGCAGAGAAATTGGGACAAGCTTATTTGGGATAAAATGATGACAGCATATATGCATCCACTCATCTTTTCAACTATAATAGTTATTCAGTGCTTATGTGGAAGCCACGCAGACGAGTTGTTAAAGTCTAGACTTTGACACTGGATGTCGTCTGAGCCCTGGGCCCTGCCACTTTCTACCTGTGAAGGGTCTTTGGGCAATAACTCTCTGAGTCTTAATTTTCTCATCTGTACAATGGGGAGAATACTAAAACCCATACAGACTGATGTGAAAACTGAGCTATGCATGCTAAACTCTTGATAGAGTGTGTGGCACTACTAAAGACTCAATAAATGATAGCTCTTTATTACCATGCTTTGGGCACTGTGCCAACATGTGTGATGTGGCAGTGAGACAAGCCAGTGGAAATATTTTAGAAGCCATTGGAAATACAGGTCTGGTGTTCAAATATGCTTTTATTTCATTCCCTGTTGACTTGGATTGCTACTATTGGCCATATAACAGTGGAAGAAAGTAGTCTCCAAATCGATTTAAGATATATCTTCTGCAAGGGACTCACAATAACGAAGAAAATTACTATCAAGAAATATGACTGGGTTCTGTTTGTAAATTTCTTCCTAAGAATTAAATGTTTCTTCCTGAGGAGTGGAGGTTAGGGAGGGGTACCGAAAAAAGACCTGGTATATAGTTCTTCTAGAATAAATAATGAAAGACATTGGAAACTGCTTTTCTTTTCTTTTTTGTAATTAAAAATAAGGCTAGATAGTGGATGGCAAAATAATTTTAAAGTAGAGTCAAATACTAATTGATTTTTTTAGCTGATTAATTCAGGTATAGTATTTAAATTTTGGGTACTGTGTTATACAAATTATTTGAATTGGGTGGGTAGCTGTGCAAGATAGCAGGAAAAACTAAAAAAAATTTCTAAATATCTTGTAGAATAATAAAAAAAATAGTTGTTATAACAACCTAGGATCCTTTTTTTTTAATATCAGAAAGATCTTTTAAGGTATTACTAATGTCAAAGAGAAAAGGGAGCATTGTCGCCTATGGCAATTCTTGTTCAATGTCTTGCTAATGATTAATTTTTAGAGTAAACTTCAATAAACAGGGGATAGATTAACTGGAATCACAACAACAGGATGTTGAAACCCAAAAGGAACTTGGAGATAGTTTTAATCTTGTTATTCTGCAGATAATGAAGCCCAGAGACTGAAGGGGATTTTCTCAGGGTCATACAGCTTCTTGGTGGCAGAGCTTGGACTAGAATCTAAGTTTCTTGATTCCTAACCTTCACGAGGTTGGTGGCCTTTGGCAAAGGGGCAAATGTCCAAATAGGTGACACATTAAAATAGTAGGGCAGATGACCATCAAACTTCCCCGATGACTCCCATGATCTACATTTATCCCATTTAGTTTTGTTCATCCTAATTCCAACATAGCTCCTGGACATATCCCAGTAACTTAAGGCCCAGAATGGACTCTTCATCTCCACAGATGATACCATCATCTACTCTGTTGGCCAAATAGGAACCTGAGGATCATAATGATTTCTTTCTCCTCCAGGAACCAACCATTCAATAAATTCTGTTGTCTTCCCCCTTTAATGTAACCCTTGAATCCTTCTCTCTCTCTCCATCTCCACTCCTTCCACTCTAGAAGAAGCTACCATCATCTCTCACCTACAATACTGCCACAGTCTCTCACATGTCCCTCTTCTCTCCCTGTCCTCTCCAGCCTCCCTTCATTGTTACTTGTCACATGTGGCGAGAAGGATACTCTAAAATCTAATCTGTTCATGTCATGGTCTTCATCAATAATCCCTACTGCCTTCAAGATAAAATACAAACTCCCTTCACTTGAAAGACAAGATGCTGCGAAAACTGGCCCCCTGATATCTTCCCAGCCTCATTATTCCTTTATTCTCTCTCCAACATGCTCTCCCTTATGCCAAATTTATGCTCTAATCATTCTAACCTTTGATTTTTTTTTCAGATGTACCAAGCTCTCCTATATTTAGATCTTTGTCTATGCTATTCTCTCTGCCTTGGACACTTTGCCCTGTATCTTCACCAGGTTAATTTCTAATTATTCTTTAGGTCTTTGATTAGATATCACTTCTTCTGAACAATCTTCCTTGATCACCCAGCTACTTTACCTCTTTAGGTGGAATCCTCCTCTTTGCTCTAATAGTAAGTGGTATGTTCACATTATAGCACTTACCACGCCTTTTTGTAATCGTCAAAGTTTGGTTATCTCATTAGCTGATTAGCGCCATATGGGGTAGAAATTGTGTCCAGCTTCTGTGTGGACTCCCCACCACCTATTACAGTTCCTGGCATGTAATTATAAATAGTGAACTAATGAATGAATGAGGTCTTTTGAATTTTCTCGAATTATTCATGGGGTTAAGAGAGATTGAGCTGAGTTGAGGATGGATGAGAAGTGCTATGAACAGAAATATCCAGGAATGGAGTCAAGGAGGAGGTAGAATATCTTTTGTCTCCTACCTGCCTTGGAATTCTAGTGAAGAACAGGATCAGTGACATAAAAGAGAATAGGATGCTGGTTTAAGTTTCTGTTTATAGTTCTATAAAGTAAGACTGAAATCAATGGGATCTCCTTGTTAGAAAATCCTTACCCTATATTAACATAACGTGTTTATGTGCATTTAACATTTTTCATAATAAAAAGTTTAAAAAATTTATTCCTTTGACTTTAATTCCAAAAAATCAGACAGGTGATGATTTGGTTAAAGGGCAAATGTTTATCTAATTGTCAAGTGGGTATTGGTGGGTGTGGGCATAGGTGAAGCAAAACTTTTTAATTGGATAACTTTACATGGATGATTTTTAATGGTGTTCTGAATGCTTGATGGTCAAGTAACATACATGGAGAGGAAGAACTTAACATTAATTTAAATTGTTATTTTCTGTTAAGAAATGGGATAAATTTTGTCATCTGGTTATTTTTAGTGCATATCTGTGTATATTTAAAATGAAAACAAAATTAGTATATGATGATATGTATCTTTAACATGTGAATTTATTTTTTAACAATGATTTTTGAACCTCTGAAAATAAGCTAGAAACACTGGTTAAGTGGGCTATTGTTACACAAAAATCACATTGTAGTCTCAGTTTTCCTAAGAATTTTGTTAAGCTATTTTCTGAATATAGAACAAAGATCTTAATACTTTTTAGCTGATAGAGGAGTTATTTGGATATTTGACTGTGTCATTACTTAAACAAGTTAACCAACTAATTTATACATAAGTTTACAAGCATGTATTTTACATATATTCTGTAGTATCTTTTAAGTTTCTTAGCTTCCACAATTTTTTATTTACTACATGGCTAAAATTTTTGCAATCAGCACTGTTTTGTTGAATGCAGTGTTTCACCAAGGCACACAGTCTCTTCATATTCCAGCAAAAATGTGTTTGTGGAAATAAAGATTCTCTTTTAAGACAGGAGGTAAAGTCCAGTTCCAATAGTTTCTTGTGAAGCCAATACAGTTTCTCCTGGCCATTTTGGTTGGATCCCAAGTATATCTGACTCATAGTTTGGTCTTTCATTTTGGTGATTTACCTCATTTTTCATAATTTACCTATGGCTGTCAAGAACAATCATTATCTTCCCCAAGAGACTAGTAAATACTCCTTTAAGCCAATGGATTTATAAGAGGTAGAATCCAATGAATCAGTTCATTTGGGCAGATTCATCAAATGCTTCCTAAATACAAGGCATGGTGTAAGGTGTTTTCAGGGATGCAAAGAGAATAATTCTTGGAATGAAGGAACTTGCAGTCAAGTTATAGACCAACAGGGAAAATGTGCACAAACAATTTTTTTTGTGAGGATATAGTCTATAAGAGACAAAACCCGTCTACTCAACTTATATTAAAGGAACAGTGATTGCACCCAAAACTAACTGTGAGAGGTTTTTTTATAGAGTGACTGGAAATAAATGTTTGTGTTACTACTTTTTATGCTCCATCAGAGAACAGATACTGTGATAGACATTTTTTATAACTTGCTCCAGAGAAAGCAAGCAACAGAGGTTGCTGTGCCAACCTCACACATTTGCTTTAGAAACGAGTACAATCTGGACGAAAGAAATTTCTAGCTTATCAGGTCACAGGAGTTTAGACAAACTAGGATTCTGGAGGAATAGTGTACAAGTGTTGGGTCATTGACTTAGGGTTGTCATAGAAAGTCTCAAATTAACGGAAGTTGAAACTGCGGTCCTGTCTCAGTGGGACTAAAAATATCACCTGTATTATTTGTATTGACAAAATACAATTTGAATTTTAACATTTATTTTTTGGTTTATTATTTTCATGTTGTTTTGCTTAAAATTTATTCTCTTTGAATAATAAGCTATTTTTAAGGACTTAATGAAGTATAGGTTATAGCATTGTTGACTTCCAACTAAATAATTTAGAAGTGAAAGAAAATAGTAAAAGAGTTATATATCTAAATGTAAATCTAAACTTAATCTATATCTATATGTATTTATTTGTACATTCATTAATTTACATTTGATATGAAACTTACAATCATGGGCATTTTTAAACCACAGAATTTCCCTTTGTATGCAGATTTACAGTAAAGAAGTATAAAAATATTTTGACAAAATATGCCCTCTGAGTTCTTAGTTTTTAAATACAACAGTAAATGTATATCCAATCTGGAAGAAAGCAGAACTTTTCCATTGACTGCTTAAGAGTTGTAATAACACCCAGAAATGATAGTGTGGAAGACTGATTTATGGCCATGGCCTCATTGTGGCAAAGTGTAATTCCCCACCCCTAGATTCTGGACTTGATCATGTTTTAGCCAAAGAAATGTTAGGGTATATGATATAAGCAGAGACTTTACATATGCTTGCATGGTTAGGTTTGCCTTTTTGCACTTTGAGATCCCCAGGAAGGACAACCTGCCTCATATAACATGCTGCTGTTTCAGCCAGGGTCCAAATTGAGAAGTGTTCAGCTGACCACATGCCTCTGACAACTGCTGATCCAAGGGGCATAAGAGGCATGTGGACTGAATCTGAGCCTATCCTGGAGACTGGAGCCTGGATCCCAACCTCACTCAGCCAAGCGGCAGCTCACGTGCTGCTGGTGAGTGTGAGAATAAATGATTGTTGCTTCAAGTTCATGAGTTTTAGGGTGGTTTGCTAGTTTAAGTATTGTTGCAGCAATAACTGACTAATACTGGTCATCTACAGAGATTTTTTTCTAACTGTATGCAGACATATATAAATATGAAAATTTTCTCAAATATTTTATTTCTTTCCTTATGTTTCTCCAACCTTACTTGCAGTGTAACCTGGACGTTTAGTGGTTGTAACTAAGAATGTCTTTTCCCTGCATTGGAAGAAGTGAATTGGTAAAAAGGGCATTCTGAATGACTTCTAGATATAATATGTATTACTTTCTGTCTCCAAAAGATATAAATGTTGACTATAAGTTGTGCAGTTGAAATTTGGGAATTGGATACTTATAGGAATTCTGAGATGTAGAATGTAATTATGTGTGAAGCCAGCAGTTTTCAAAAATACTGTGCTGCTTTTAAATTTCTTCTCTTGAGTTTAAGTAAACTTTTTACTCCTAGCTTTCTAATTTTCCAAGTAGGAAAAAAAAATCATATCACAAAGAATGCAAGTGTGAGGAGCAGTTAGTTCCAAACTGCCTGCTGCTTTTCAGCTAGGATTGTGTGTAGTTTATGTCAAAACACTTCAGCAAAGAAATACAAATACAGACTAATGTTTGACTTCTTTTGTTGTGTTGAACTGGAGCCAGCAAAAGTATTTATATATAAATCCACTTGTGAAATGCATAACCCTCTCAATGTGACTTATATGTTTAAGGCTTAAAGAGAATTCAGGTTGATTGACAGAAACTACTGCTCTTACAATGTCAAAATGTAGACTCTGCTTATGCAGAAACTTTTAAATTCATTCTTTTTACTGAGGGGTGTTTATCTGCTAATTAAGTGCTATTGCATTAGCAATGAACATTTATTCGCCCTACTATGTATTATTGTAAAGCATAAGCCTTGAATATACCCATCCTCATTCTTGTCTTTATAAACTTGAGGAAAACAAATCCCCCCCAAACCCCAAGTGTATGCCTAAAATATCTACTTAGATGTTGCCTGAAGGCAAAATAGATGGCTTTGCTGTTTTAAACACTTGAACATAATGTAGGCATAAAAGAGAGCCCTGTCACATGGAGTCAGATATTTTCTTCCTCTCTTTAGCAGTTATGCTCTACAAAACCCTGTTTTTTGTCTCCTTAATTCTGCAAGGAACTAAGATATGGTTTTTGAAGCTATGATTTAGAAGAGCTTCTGAGGATAGAACTAATATAAAAGAGCACTGGCACATCAAATGTCTTAAAGACCATGTAGGAGTGCCATATTTTCATTTTTCAAAAGCTGCATCCATTTTGTTGAACTCTAGTACCTTGTTTAAATTTTTATTGCATTCCCACATAGTGTTATGCATAAGTATATAAGAAATGCCACAACGGATTAGGCCAATGGTCCATCTTGCCTGCCTCTGAGGGACGTTTTGTAGGGAGCTAAGGTTGTCTTTCTTGATGTTACTCTGAAAACATTAGGAATTGGCCGCACATAGTTCTTATACCCTCCTCCCTTAATATTCCATTATAGAACCAGCATCTGAGAATTTTTCTAAGCCTTTAAAAATTTATTTGTAGTTTCACCCTTTGTTATACTTTTAAGACAATAAGATCACTGATTTGAATTAAAAAACGGCTTTCCTCAAGTTTCAAAAGTTGGTTCTTGTGGCCTAGTATTTTGAGATTTGACCCATAAATTCATTTATAAAATTTCCATCTTTATGATTTTCTAGAATTCAGTTATATAGTAGGCTGTTTCGAAACTGGTTCCCAATTATCTCTAAATTCTGGTATTTATAAGCCTTTGTGTGATTTCCTCCCTTGTGTCTGGGCTGGACTCAGTGACTTATTTCTAATGAATGGAATATGGCAAAAATGATGACATATCAATGTCAAGATTAGATTGTAAAAGACTGTGACTTTCACCATGCTTGCATTCTCTCTTTTCACATGTCTTCTCTGCAGTAGCAAACTACCATGTTGTGAATTGCCCTACAGAGGGATCCAAATGGCAAGGATATAGGGTAGCCTCTGGCCAACGGCCATTGAGGAACTAAGGTCCCCAGTCCAATAACCCTTGAGGAACTGGATCCTGCCAGCAGTTACACTGGGCTTAAAAACTGATCCTTCCCTAGTTGAACTTTCAGATGAGGCAGTAGACCCAGCTGATACCTTGACTGCAGCTTTATAGGAGACCCTGAAGGGAAGTTGAAGATTACTGGGGACAATTTTAGAAGCAGCTTATCACATAACTAAATAGGAACAATGCAACCCCTTGTCTCAATTTATTTGGATTATGTCTTTGAGATTGTCCTGACATAAGACTTTAATAGTTTGTCATATTGACCTTCCAAAAATATTTTTATCTTGGCAATTCTAAGGTGCATTCCCTTCTCAGATCATTAATGTACCTTTTAAAAAAGTTAAGCATGATCATAGCAGATTTTGATCTAGTGGATGTCTCACTTAGTTATTTCTGTGTAACACCTTAAAACAGGGCTTCAAACAATAACTATTTATTTAGCTCCTGCTTCTATGGGTTGGCCCTTTAGGCTGCACTCAGCTGGGTAGTTCTAACTTTACCTGCAACCTTTCATGCATCTGCCATCAGCTGCCGGTCAGCTAGGAAGCTTTGCTGATCTTGGAGAAACTGCCTCACGTCTCTAGGGCTCAGCTGAGATTAATCAGCTGACTCAGATGTGCTCCATGTGATGATGATCCAGCAGGCTATCCCACGTTTGCCCACACGGCAATGGCAGAGTCCCAAGAAAATGAACAGAAGCAAGGTCTCTTGAATCTTAGGCTTAGAACTGAAACATTTGTCACTCTCATCACATTTCATTGACCAAAGCAAGTCATGTGGCCTGCCCAGATTCATTGGGTGGGGAAACAGATTCTACCTCTTGTGGGGAGGAAATGCAAAGTCAGTTGTGAAGAATATGGAGACAGAGGAATGAATAATTATGACTTTGTTTTTCTCAATCTACCAGTGGACATAATTTAACATACAGCAACTCCCACTGTAGCACAGAATGCTGTTACATTAAGTGGTACTGACAGTTATCATTGTTGGTTTCTTATTCTAATTTTATAGGTTGCCATCTGTGTGACTCTGTGCCTCAGTTTACTTATCTGCTGAATAAGACTGTTAACATGTCCTATCTCATAGAATCATCGTGAATATTTAGATTAATATAAGTAAGAATCTTAGGTCTGCTGAGTGCTCAAAACGGATAGTTACTATTATTGAGATTATGTTGTAACAATTATTTGTTTTCATGTTGTTATTTTGTTAGACCTAAATTCACTGAGAGAGGGGAACTTAATGCATTAAATCCTTCATCAAAAATGATTAAGCATCAATTATATGCTAGGAGCTAGGAATTGGAGGATGAATGACCCTAGTAGGACATAAACTCATAACCGTGTTATTTTCAGCACCGTATGTTTTTATTTCAGATCTACCTTTCTCAAACTCCTGCTTTGACTCTTTTCCTTTTTCTTTCTGTTTTTGTTGCTTAAATCTTTGGAATATTTTCAGACATTTTTGATGATCTTAATTATATTCACTGGTTATCCTGCATATGTCTCTTTTTGTTATTCTAGCCTTGAAAATTATAGATTAATAAGGCTTTGACTTCTGTTTGTATATTTTCCAAGGACTCTGTTTATTCCCTTTGTTCTGAGTTTGTGCTAAAAGCTGAATACGTTTGGGACAGCGTAAGTTCATTAGGTCAAATGGTGGCATCCTTCATCTGTTTCTTCTTTTGACAAATGGAGGAAATGAGTACGCAGAGTTCTTAGAAGGATTATTTCAGTCTTTTTAGTACCTTGTTTTTTGCATTTGCCAATTGGCTCTCCCTACTTGCTTACAGGATCATAGTGAAATTCAGGTTAAAGAACAGAAACAAAAGAAATTAGAAATGTCTTAATAATATCTGTAATAGGAATAGTAACATTTATTAAGGAACAAGAGTAGCTAGACCAGTGGAGATTAGAAATTGGTGAAGACCCAATAAATTCTAGGGCTAAAAGGAGCTTGTATTGCCTAAAGATTTTCAAAAAATAAGCATAAAATTTTACTTAATATAATGGCTCCATTCCTTTTCCATCTTTCCCAACTTTTTTCTTCTGCTTCTTGAATCTAAATCAAGGCTGAACATGAAAGCTTCTGTATGATGTAGAATTACTGTTGTAGTGACTATAAAATGTTGCGTGTACTTCATTTCCGTAAGTACAATGCGTTCTGCTTCACTTTTATTTTACTCTATTAGGTATGCAGCCTATTTGCCAGGGTGAGTTATCTCCTCTTAGAGTTTGGTTATATACCTAGTCTATTTTGTAAACACAATTTCCATTAAAAATGAATTACTTTTCTTTAGTGCTTATTGATGGGGCTGACACATTGCTAAATTTCTTTTCTGAGCCAAGATTTGTCACCTTGATCAAAAGTTGGCAAAATGCAGTTTGTGATCTTTCAAAAGGTACAAGTGGGGGGTGCCCTACAAAGGTTTTTTCAGTAGCACACTTGCCCTTGATTTTTGTCTTTAAAGCAATTAACCAGCAGGAACAAAGAAATAGCAACTCTGCACTATGATTCCTCATATAATCTTGGCATTCACCAGAAACACTTTTCTTCATTTAGGAAGAAGTGTTCTTCTGACAGACAGTCTGGAACAAAGTGTGCGTACACACATACAATGAGTCAAGAGTTGGAGTGCGAAAACATGAGACCCCAAACAGTACGCTAAAAATGTGATATTGGATTCTTGGCAGAGAGATTATATTGTAAGCTTTCCGAAATTCAGCCCATGACACAAACAGTAAGGCATTGCCGCTATTAGCAATCACACCCCAATATATCCAGAAAAGCAGGGAAGAGCAGAGCACTGGTTTAGTGAGATTGTCTGTCTACTTCTTTCAACTTTACTAGTAAAGAGTTTTTTAAAAGATTTTTTTTATGATTATAAAAGTCATAACTTTTTAACTGTGCTCACAGTTAAAAAAATCTGAAAATACAAAAAATTAGTAGTGAGAACAGAATGGAGAAGAATTTGGGATGATATTTCAACCAACTGTAATTGGTTGTTTTTATTTCTGAGTTTAGACAGATTGTTTGTGGTTCAATATATTTAATTATTCAGGCATATAAAGGTCATCAACAGGGGAATAAGATAAGGTAATTTTTATGACCTCTAAGGAAACAAAGGAATTTTTTGGGCAAGTATTTGCCCCATTGTTCCAAACTAATTAACATTTACAATATAATAAGCTTCATTTTTCATGGCATTTCCCACACAAACCCGCCTCCTTTCAGTTTCTCAAAATGAAATAACATTAGGAGAGAGAAGCCATATGGAATAGGTAGAGAAAAAAGCAAATGTTCTGAGATGAGTTTGGAAGGTTTGTATTTACAGAAATGAAGGGGGTCAAGATCAGTAAGGCTTGGGCTGAACATTTTGATTTGCAGGAGAAAAGAAAAGCTTTTTTATGTTGAACATCCGTAAATGATGAGGAGCTTTCTTGTATAGAATAAAGCTGTGCGAAGTTGAGAGCAGGTCTATAAAATAAAGAGCCTCATGGGAAACAAGAAAAGAAAACCATCTTGGTAACTGTGCTCCTCATAAAAAGAGAAGAGAGTAAACAATAATGATTATTCACTGATGGGTGAGAGATGATAATGGCCCGATCCACCATTAGGTTCTCAGCTAGGGAGCTGCACACCGAGCCATCCGTGGTTAGGAGAAATACAAGTTACAGATGGGTTGGGGAGGAGAGGGCAGGAGTAATTAGTGGGAAAACCACTCAGCACAGCTCACAGGCTGCCCATCATCCCCTCAAGGTGAGGTTTGGGTGGGAGAAGGCTGCAGATATAGGTGCTTAAACAGAACTTAGAGGAGTAGGACCCGAAGGTGATAGAAATGAGTGTTTGCATTCTGCTCGGGCTCCTTTCAGGGCTTCGGAGAGAGTGATTTTATATTTCTACCTTCATGCATCTTTCTATGTGCATTACAAAGTGCCACAAAGTTTGTTGATTCCTACTGGCTGCCACTAGCATCAATAAAGGGTTATTCATATAGCAACAGTATTAGTAGTAATAGTAATGATAACAGCAATAAGTAATAGCTAGCATTAGGGAGGGATCACTAGGTGTAAAGTATTCTAATGCTTTATATAGATTATTTCATTTTATTTGAATATGATACTATATGATACATACTCTTATTGCTCCCATTTTATATGGACACTGAGCTTAACATGGCCCTCTAAATCACCCAGTCATTGGAAATAGGAGGCAAAGCCAGGAAGTGAATTGCTGCAGTTTGATTCCGGGTCCTGCATTCTACTGCTTACCTGGGAAATAAATAATGAATATTTCTTATGTGTTTCCTACACTCCCCCAGATGGTGCTAAGTATTCTATGTGGGTCATCTCATTTAATCATTACAAAGTTGATGACACAGGTACAAATACAATGTTCACATTACAGACGAGACTGAGGCTTATATAGTTTCAGTAACGTCAGGCTACTTTCCTGTTTTAGTGAGGTTTGATGAGCCCCAGAATCAGCACCCTAAATCCTTGTTTTATATGACCCATCCCATACTCTTTTCATTTATACATTAAAAGGTAGATTGTTTTCTTTTCCTTCTTTAAAAAAAATCATGACTATGGCTAAAATCTGTTTTCTCTTTTAAAAAGTATACTTGTATTGGTTACAAAAGGAAAAGACCTCATTGGGTAACAGAGTTATAAAAAAGCTCTCACTCTGGAGGAGGTGGGGACCCTTCAACACTTTCAGGCTTCCCTTATGAGCACAAACTGAAAGCATACTAAATTTTGCTACTTGGTACTTGACAATGACCACTGCTTAATGCTTTTTAGGCATGTTAGAATCCCCACAGTGCCTCTAAATTGTGCAAGAGTACTCCTTGGGGAGAAATGTCTTTCTGACCCCAGCTTGCAATCAATTAACACCATGAAGCATGGGAATTTATAGCTCTTACTTTTTATTTTCTCAGTGAGGGAGAATCTGGAAGATGCCAGTACTGTAATGGAGAAAAGGGGATGCAATTTCTTCTGTTGGTCCACAGATCTATTGTTGACCTGTGTTGTAAAGTCATCAGCGAGTGATGCTGTCTCAACAATCCCCCGTATGAACGCAGTGTGGCTTTTTTTTTTTTTTAAACAAACTTTCAATGTTTAACTTTTTAATTCTTGCCATAACACCAGCTGGCTCGTAATTAACCGCTGGCATCATCAATATCTCGTCAAAGTTAATGAGTTTTTAACATAATTTTTAACTGCTCTGAAGAGGTTACAGAATTAAAAGAACAAGAATAATGTATATATTTATTCACAGACAAACAGAGGGATGAAAGATAAGGATCCAGCTCTAAGGCCGCTGGGCGAGGAATATGAGACAATTCCTGTGCCTTGTCAATGAATCCAGTGGTCAAGGTGGAAGGGATTTACAGACCTGGGTGATCTTACATGCCATGTGTATTGCTAAAACTAACATTTACCTTTACTTGCAACTGGTTTGGATTAATAAGAATTTCCGATGCAAAGACTTTCACAAAGGATCTCGGTTGCTTAGGATCGTTATACACACACACATATATCTATTTCTCTTTCTTTGACCATCAGACTCAGATAATTCATTTATTCATATTTCACATTTCATAGCATACTATAATCATTTGTAGTGCAAGGGCCTTTCCCTCCTTCCTTCTTAATTATTGCCATTTCCCCATTTCCCTCAACCATGTTAAAATGACTGACGCGTGAATCCGGGAGGCAGAGGTTGCAGTGAGCCGAGTTCGTGCCACTGCACTCCAGCCTGGCACCTGGTGACTGAGGGAGACTGTGTCCTAAAAAAAAAAAAAAAAAAGATTGATGTCTATTCTTTTATTTCTGTATGTTCTTGTAAAATTTGTATCATCATTTTAAAACATGGATTTTAAGTTTACATATGTAGTATTGTGTTATACACCTAATTCTCTTTTTCCTTTTATGTTCAACACTGTGTTTTTAATCTTTCCGTGTAGCTCTGTACATATCTGCCTGTTGATTCTAACTGCTGCATAATATTCCACATTGAACTTCTGCTTCTCCACATTGAACATCTAGATTGCTTCCAATTTCCCATCACCATAAGCAATGCTGTCATGAGTGTTTTTATGCATGCACTCTTATTGACCTGTGTAGAAATTACTCTGGACCATTCCCAGGAGCTAGCATGCTGGACCATAGTGTATGACTACATTTAATTTGCTTACACAGCTACATGACTCTCCAGTGGTGCTGCACCTTCTCTATGGACTCTGCATGAAAATTCCAGTAGCCACACATTCCAACACTTGTCATTATCCTGATTTCTAATTTTTACCAATCTCATGATGTCAAGTAATATCTCATAGTTATAATTTGCCTTTCTCTGTTGATTAATTAGTTTGAATTTATTTTCTTGTGTTTATCAGAATGTTTTATTTTCTAATAATTATTCATATATTTTTGTCATTTTTTTTTCTGTTGGGGTTCATGAAGTTTTCATGTTGATTTGTAAGAGTTTTATCTTCTTTTTAAAACCTGTATACTAGTTCCTTGATAGTTTAAGACATTGCCACTCTCTTTTCTCAGACTGTCATGTGTCTATTAGCTTTGTCCATAATTTTCTTAATTGAATTCATACCCTAATTTTGATGGAATTAAATTAATTAATTTTGTTCTGATGGTTTGTGCTTTATTTTAGAAGTTTTTCCCCATCATTAGATCCTAAAGATATTTTCTGACATTATTAAATCTGTACTTCTACCTTTCATATCGAGGACTTTATTCTACCTGATAACAACCTTACATGTAGTGTTTGGAAGAATTCAGTTTTGTTTTTTTAGAATACAGTGAACAAATTTCCCAGTGTGATCTGCTATACAGGCTGTCTGTTCCCATAAATCTGAATTGTGCACATATATTTCTTTATCTCAATTCTCTATTCTCTTCTATAGAGCTTTATCTGTTCTTGTACCAGTACAGTATTACTCTCAATTATTGTGTTTTGTTGTGTGTAGGGCCAGTGCACCCCTCCCCTACTTTTTCTTTTAATTTTCAAAGTTGACTTAGCTATTCATGAACAGTGTTTAATATACATTTTATTTTATTTATGTATTGTTTTTTGAGATGGAGTCTTGCTCTGTTGCCCAGGCTGGAGTGCAGTGGTGTGATCTCAGCTCACTGCAACTTCCACCTCCTGGGTTTAAGCAATTCTCCTGCCTCAGCCTTGTGAGTAACTGGGATTACAGGCACCCACCACCACGCCTGGCTAATTCTTGTATTTTTAGCAGAGACAGGGTTTTACTTTGTTGGCCAGGCTAGTCTCGAACTCCTGACCTCAGGTGATCTGCCTGCCTTGGCCTCTCAAAGTGCTGAGATTACAGGTGTCAACCACTGTGACTGACCTTAATATAATTTTAGAGTAATAATTGGAATTGCATTTTGGGAGAACTGACATCTTTATACAGTAGATCATACTACCCAAGACCATGAGCTGTGTCTTGTTTTATTTTGATCTTTGATGTACTTTAATGTCATTATATGTTAATCCATAGTGGTATCATGTATTCATTTTTAACTTACTTTCTGAGCTTTGTCTTTCCCGTGAACTGTCCATGTTCAACACGTGCTGTCTTTCTTTAACAGTACAAGGTCAGTCTTCTGGAACAATGATGTGTCATTTAGTGTTGTTTGAACCAGGTGCTTTGCAAAGCAGTTCACAGACTTGTGTTAAACTGGCTGAGAAGAGCCCCTGGAGTCTTCATTAAAAATAAAAATGACTGGTATCCAATTCCCCCCAGAGATTTTGATTTGGTTGGTTCAAGCGAATTCACAAATCAGAATCTTTAGTAGTTCCTAGATTATTCAGATGGGCAGCTATGTTTGGGAACTACCATTCATTGTGCTAAAAGATTATTTTGAGTTTTTAAAAGTGATTCAACCTCTCTCCATTTGAAGGATTGCCCTGAGAAAAGATAATTCTGAAATAGGAAGGAACAGTGGTCATTATAAATTATAAATATAAATTCATCATAAATTTATGGTATGTTTTTAAATGCATTTTTTTCTTATATAATTTCAATTTTTATTTTGGATTCAGGGAGTACCTATACAGGTTTGTTACCTAGGTATATTGTGTGATGCTGAAGTTTGGGGTACAAGTGAATCTGTTATCCAGGTACTGAGCATAGTACCCAATAGTTAGTTTTTCAACCTTTGTCCTCTTTCCTCTCTATTCCATCTAGTAGTTCCTGGTGTCTATTGTTGCCATCTTTATGTCCATGAGTACCATTGTTTAGCTCCCACTGACTTATAAATGAGAACATGTGGTATTCTTAATTCACTTAAGACAATGGCATCCAGTTACATTTGTGTAGCTACAAAGGACACGATTGCATTCTTTCTTAGGGCTGCATAATATGTATCATATTTTTAATTCTACCATTGATGGGCACCTGGGTTGATTCCGTGTCTTTGCTTTTGTGAATAATGCTGTGATGAACATACCAGTGCATGTGTGGTTTGGGTAGAATGATTACTTTTGGATACATACCCAGTAATGGGATTGCTGGGTCAAATGGTTCTTCTGTTTTAAGTTCTTTGAGAAATCTCCAGATTGCTTTCCACAGTGGCTAATTTACATTCCCTCTGGCAGTGTATAAGCATTTCCTTTTCTCTACAACCTCACCAGCATCTGTTATTTTTTGGCTTTTTAATAAAAGCCATTCTGCCTGTTGTGAGATGGTGTCTCATTGTGATTTTGATTTGCATTTCCCTAATGATTAGTGATATTGAGCATTTTTTCATATACTTGTTGGCCACATATATGTCTTCTTTTGAGAAGTGTCTGTTCATGTCTTGACTCATTTTTTAATAGGGTTGTTTGGTTTTTGTTTGTGATTTGAGTTCCTTATAAACTGAATATTTGACATTTGTCTGATGCATACTTAGTGAATATTTCCTGCTCTTCTGTAGACTGTTTACTTTGTTGATAGCTTTTTTGTTGTTGTGCAGAAGCTCTTTAGTTAATTAGGTCCCACTTGTAAATTTTTGTTTTTGCTCTAATTGCTTTTGAGGACTTAATCATAAATTCTTTCCCAAGACCAATGTCCAGAATGGTGTTTCCTAGGTTTTCTTCTACGATTGTTATAGTTTGAAGTCTTACATCTAAATCTTTACTCTATCTTGAGTTAACTTTTGTCTATGGTGAAAAGCAGTGGGTCCGGTTTTATTCTTCTGCATATGGCTAGCAGGCAATCCAAGCATCATTTAAAGGGAACCCTTTCCCCATTGCTTATTTTCATCAACTTTGTAGGTACATGGCTTTATTTCTGGGTTCTCTATTCTGCTGCATTGGTCCGTGTCTATTTTTACCAGTATTATGCTGCTGAGATTTCTGTAGGTAGCATTATAGTATAGTTTGGAATTGGGTAATATAATGCCTCTGGCTTCTTTCTTTTTGCTTAGGATTGCTTTGGTTATTTGCGTTGTGTTTTGGTTCCATATGAATTTTAGAATTTTTTTTCTGGTTCTGTGGAAAATGATGTTGGTAGCTTGATAGGGATAGCATTGGATCTGTAGATTGCATTGAGCAGTATGGCCATTTTAACAATACTGATTCTTCCAAACCATTAGCATGGAATGCTACTCCATTTGTTCATGTCATCTCTGATTTATTTTTACAGTACATTGTAGTTTTCCTTGCAGAGATCTTTCACTTCCTTGGGCATATATATTCCTAAGTTTTTTTTTTTTTGTGGCTATTGCAAATGGGATTGCATTTTTGATTTGGCTCTTGGTTTAAATGTTATTGATGTATAAAACTGCTACTGATTTTTTATCAATTTTGTATCAGTTCCAGGAGCCTTTTGGTGGAGCCTTCGGGGTTCTCTAGGTATGGAATCATATTACCAGTAAAGAGAGACAATATGACTTCTTTTCTTATTTGGATGTATTTTATTTCTTTCTCTTGCCTTATTGCCCTGGAAAGGACTTCCTGTATTATGTTGAATAGGAGTGGTGAGTGCGGGTATTCTTGTTTTGTTCCACTTCTCGAGGGAAATGCTTCTAGTTTTTATCCATTCAATATGACATTGGCTATGGCTTTGTCATAGATGACTCTTATTATGTTGAGGTATATTCCTTTGATGCCTAGTTGACTCAGGGTTTTTAACCAGAGGGATGTTCGATTTCATCAAAATTGTTTTCCTTATCTATTGAGATGATCTTTTTTGTTTTTAAATTCTGTTTATGTATAGAATCACATTTATTGATTTGCATATGTTGAACCAACAGAGGTCTAGAAGTACTTATGAATGTGGGTGCTCTGGTGTTGGGTGTATATATGTTTAGGATAGCTAAGTGTTCTTTTGGAATTGACCCTTTATCATTATGTGGTGTCCCTTGTCCTTTTTTACTGTTATTGGTTTAAAGTCTACTTTATGTGACGTAAGAATAGTGACCCCTGCTTTTTTATGTGTCTGTTTGTGTGATAGATCTTTCCTCAACACTTTACTTGGTGCATATGTGTGTCATTATATGTGAGATGGGTTTCTTGAAGACAGAAGACAGATGGATCTCGTTTTTTTCTAATCCACCTTGCCACCCTGTGGTTTTTAAAGGGGGAATTTATATTAAAGGTAATATTGATATGTAAGGTATCGATCCTATCATGATGTTAGTTGATTGCTTTGTAGTTTCTATTGTGTGGTTGCTTTATAGGGTCTGCAGAGTATTCACTTAAGTGTATTTTTGGGGTAGCAGGTATCTTTCTTTCATTTCCATGTTTAGAACTCTCTTGAGGATATCCTGTATGGTTGATCTAGTGGTAGTGAATTCCCTTAGTGATCACTTGCCTGGAAAGAATTTTACTTCTCCTTCACTTTTGAAGCATGGTTTGATGAGATATGAAATTATTTGTTGGAATTTCTTTTCTTTAAGAATGCTGAAAATAAGCTCCCAGTCTCTCCTGGCTTATAAGATTTCTGCTGAGAAGTCTGCTGTTAGCCTGATGGGGTTCTTTTGTTATTGTACAATTTTTATGTTTTGTGCCTTAGATCAAAGATATGCTAGGTATCCTCTGAATACCATTTAGAAGTAAATTTATTAAAGTAGTTCAGGACAACTCCATAATTTGCAATTTATTATTTTTCTAAGCCCAATATTCAAAACATGGCAACTATAATTGCAATGATGACTGCTAGATGGCTGGCAAATTTAAGTCTATATCAGTTATGAGATGAAAATTTTCTGCTCTCAACCAGAAGAGTGGGGTGCAAGATGTTTTAACCTCTGCTTGGATGAAGTTTACTGAAATGGATTTCATCAGTGACAAATCAACAAGGAGACTGTTGTATCTTTCAGGAGCAAATGGGCAACAGGGAAAAAGGATGGTTATGTGAAAGTGTATAATTATCTATTTTAGCTCTCCTAAAACTAATAAGTAAGCCCTTAAAGGTCATTTGGAGAAAGGTGGATCAATTGTTTGCCCACTTGTTAACTGGATCTATCTATCATCTTTTGCAGGAGCATCTTAAGGAATTTGACGATGCAGCACAATTATATTTCACAGTAGAACTTAAGGCAGTTAGGTTGCATGAGACTGAAAAAATAAACTGATCATCTGAGCCTCATGTCATGATGGATAGCAGTTATGCAGCAATATATTCTAGTCGTTTTAAAAGCATTTATCGGTTTGCTTTCAAATGCTATTGGCAGATTGTCTCACATACCTACAAGTTAAATTCCAAAAGTTAAAAAAAAAATAAGAATTTTATGAACACCGTTTATTGATTGAAAGACTAAAACATTATTTGTCTTCTCATGCTTAAGTCACTATGATGGCTTCATTTTCATTGCTTGCACATGTAGCTTTCTTTATAGTCATATTACCTCTTCATATTTATTCCTTAGTCTGGTGAAATTCCTGTGTGTGAATTGAACTTCATAGGTGATGGACTTCAAGAAAACGAGAAGTGCCTATAGTAGAAAATTTCAAACTAAACTGTTGATAGCAACTTTTAGTTTAGAGAGATCCCTGGACAAGAAGAGGCTATCTTGTCCAGGGATCTCTCTCTTTCTCTCTATGAGAGAACCTGAAGCTTCTCTAAAGTTTATTATTTACAGAGTAACCACTTTGAGCCATTATCAGCAATGCCTGACATTTCTCAAAGGCTTATGAATTACAAAGCGTGTTTTAACAAACAATTTCACATTTGAGTTTCTCATTAATTCTGTGAAGTGTGTATTATTAATACCCTTTTAGAGATAGAAAAACTTGGCCAAGGAAACAGTGCATTTATCTTAAAACAGGTTTGCAGGCTAAAATTTCTCCAATACCATTAACCTAATTGATGAAATATTTTCCCTTTCACTGAGCCTTCTATATCTCTTACTTGGAAATTGAGAACAAAAGTTGGCAACTATCTGTAAAAAGTAGGATAGTAAATAAGACAGGCTTTGTCAGCCATACTGACTCAGTCACAACTACTCACCTCAGTCATTGTAGCAAGAAATAAGTCATGGCCAATACTTAAAATGAAAAGAATTGCTGCATTCCATTAAACCTTCGTTTGCAAAACCAGGCTGGCCAGATTTGGCCCACTGGCTCTCTGTAGGTTGCGATACCAGATCTAGAGTAATGAATCCTACAAAGAGATAAACAGTGAATGTATATAACCCGGGTATATTCTCCTATTCATACCCCCTTCACATACCTCACTTGGGTTTTTGTATTGAGACTTACCACACATTTTGCTTTTTTTCTGCAGAGTTCTTAGGAGGGACTACATTGCACATTGCACCACAAAACATTTTAATTGTCACATTTAAGCATTTCTTCTATTTCCCTGTGGCAGCTGCTACATCCTTTTCCAGCTCTCTCCTCTCTTCTGACTTCAGACCATCTTTCTGAAGGCTTCCTTGTCTTCTTGGCTGTTTGAGCTCCACCACCTTCCTATACCTTCCTCTGGAACTTTTTTCCCCCTTTCCTCCAGGGAGTGATTTAGCTCTGTATCAGCTTCCTCATTGGCATCCTCACCCATTATCTTCTCTCAGCATATAAAGGGGGTCCTGGAAATCTACTCTCCTTTGCAGGTAGGAGAAGGGGTGGTTATTAATTTCAGTGTTTTTTTCTGGTGAATATATGTGAAGTGCTCACCCTAGTGCCTGGCACATGGTGAATGTTTGCAGATGGCTCTCACTTTGGTATTATTAAGTACCTGGTGAAAGTTTGGGAGGTTAGAAAGTATTATGCCAGTCTAAGACATTGACTATTATTGTGATTAGAAACAATTACAAAGTCTAGTGGGCGCAGAAGCTGTGGATTTAGGTCTTACCGAAGTGATGGCTTTCACAGTCACTTAAGAGGTTTCTGAGTATAATTTTCTAGACTGAGCTAGCTTCCCCATAGAAAAGATTTGCTTGTCTTGTGTTAACTCAAACACTAAAGCATTTTGCTTAAAGACTTTGTGACTTGAAGAAAAGATCTTCAAGTTGACAGCAGATTCAATGGGACCTGCCTCATGGAGCTACATGTTTGCGTTCACAATGAATAAAGAGCGTCAAACATGTTTACAGCCAGACAATCGTTTTGCAGAACAAGACTTTGTGGGTAGCACTGAAAAATCTGAAGTTAAAATTTCATCCCATTTTTATACAGCTATCTTATGATAACAGATTATCGCAATACTTTAAAGCAAACTGTCATGTGCAACACATACAACAATGCACATTTTTCAATCACGTTTAAAGTGTTCTCCCACCCTTGCATTCATGCTGTCAAGCAAATGTTTAAAAACTGCTTATTGGGGCCAGGCGCGGTGGCTCACGCCTGTAATCACAGCACTTTGGGAGGCCGAGGCGGGTGGATCGCGAGGTCAAGAGATCGAGACCATCCTGGTCAACATGGTGAAACCCCGTCTCTACTAAAGATACAAAAAATTAGCTGGGCATGGTGGCGCGTGCCTGTGGTCCCAGCTACTCGGGAGGCTGAGGCAGGAGAATTGCCTGAACCCAGGAGGCGGAGGTTGCAGTGAGCCGAGATCGTGCCATTGCACTCCAGCCTGGGTAACAAGAGCGAAACTCCGTCTCAAAAACAAAACAAAACAAAACAAAACAAAAACTGCTTATTAAGTGCCAGATGTCACATGGTAAGACATAGCCTATGCTCTTAAGGAGTATAGTCCAGTGGGAGAGATATCATTTATGAAACAACCTTCAATAGCAGTATGTACAAGAGAAAACTAAGGTAGAGCTCTGTTGTGACTGTGATAGTACTGGATATTGAAGGGGAGTTTCATGGTTTCAAAACAATGTTGAAGTGGTTTACAAAGGATGGAAGATAAAAACTAA
The DNA here is from genome assembly GCF_049354715.1 of Callithrix jacchus. NCBI lineage: Eukaryota > Metazoa > Chordata > Mammalia > Primates > Cebidae > Callithrix > Callithrix jacchus. The sequence goes on from NC_133518.1 coordinate 56,763,865, forward strand.
ATAGTGAAGAAAGTTCAAGCTAAAGAAAAATAAAGGAATGAAAAGGTAGTTGAAATTAAATGTAAGGTTAGTGAACTAAAACACATGGCATAAAATTTGTTCCTATTAAAGCTGACTTATGCATTTGTCTCTGAGTTTCCTAGCAGCCAAAGCAAAGAAAAAAAATGTGATCCTTTCTATATTCAGGTCAACATATTCATAAGACAGAGCAAATTATTATTTTGAGTAGATACCCGAGAAAAATGTATCTCAGAGGATTTTCTAATTGGTATATAGTTCTCACTGTCCCTACATTAACCAATACATCTCATTTAGAGTTATTTCTTATGCCTTCCTTCAAATGGGTTACTGGAGAAGCAGCAAGGCAAAGGCAGCAAAAACACTTGATAGTATTACAGAACAACTTCTCCAGCTTAATTCACATCTGCTTAATCCAAGGATTAGGTTTGTAGAATCTAGAGGAATCAATATTCTGATGATCTTCAAGAAATCCTCCTTGTATCTTATTTTTCTTAACAGATTTTGTAAGTAAGGGTATTAAAACTTTGAGTTTTTAAGGAGCAAATCTGAAAGGGACTGTATGAAACTATTGGAGACTATTCAGTCTCCAACTGGCAAAATCAACTTCTCCTTTTCCTCTCATCTAATAATTCTATGGAAATGGAGTGAAGAAGCTCATGAGGAAATAAAGGTCAGATAGAGAAAAACAGAGAAAATTATAATTTTAGTATGCCTCAGATTATGTAAGTGTTTGCTCTGCTGCATGTGTGTCTAAATACCTGTTTTCCAGGTCCTCAACTACTCTCTATGACAAGAGTTTTTATATTTTGAATAGTGACCTGACTCCCTCTTCAAGGGACAGAGGATGATAGGTTGACATTAGGTAAACTGGCTTGCCAAGTACTCAAAATACAATTTTTCTTTTAGTGTTTAACACTATTATATAAAAAATGGCTTATAACAATATTATTTAAAGTAACATTAAATAGTGAAAAATTAAAAAAAAAAAGTAAGTTGTACATTTCTTACTATTTAGAAATTAAAGAACACTCTAAGTAGCATAGAGTTCACTTGTAAAATTTCATAATAAAATTTTTTTAGGACTCATCAGAAGATGCCTTTAGGAACCACACATAGTTAAAATTTGTAGCTATATTTCATTAATGTCTTTGACATTTTGTTTTCCTTACAAAGTTCATTTTTGCTTATTGGAGAAAATTTGAAAATAGAAAAATATAAAGAAGTTAATAAACATCACCTGTAATATTTCCACCCAGGATTGCTTACTGTTGAAATTATACTCTATTTTAAACTAGCATTCTTTCAAATGCATACATATTTACATAAATATGACTATATTCAATTCACTTGATGTTATATTGCAATAATTTTACACTATACTATTAGAAGTCTCTTGTAAACATTGTTTTTGGTGGCTGTGTACTACTCTACTGGGCAAGTGCATTATGAAGTCCTTAGCCATTTTTTGTCATGAGTGCCCTGACATCCAGGGATATGGGGACAAGTAGTGGTAAATCACTTTGACTATTGTACCTTATCTATGTAATCTTGGCCCAGCATTTCACTGGAGTCAGACAAGCATGACCTCATCCCAGTCCTTGTGTTTCAGGGGGCCCATACTTTGTGGTGCCTTCCTTGAACTTTTCTAAGTCCTTCTCTAGTGCCTGGAACCGGCCAAGGCAAGCAGTCAAGGCTGGCTTCATGGGCTGCAATCTGTGCAGTCACACAGAGCCCCATGCTAAGAAGAACCCCATGAGTTTAATACTCTGCTGCCACTGCCTTGGAATTCCAAATCATTTTAAAATAAGTCCTACCCTTTCATTTTGCACTGGGGCTCACAAATTACAGCATGTAGCCAGTTGAGAGAATTATGTTATCTGGACTAGATGGTTATATCTGGAGCAGAACCTGATTGTTGTATCTCCCCTTAGGGCTCTGTCCCTCTAACTCCCATGTGGGGTTGACCAGATGCCCTGAGAAGCTCTAGGATTTGTGCCTTTTGAGTTATCTAGGGGTCCAGTTCTAGAAAAGCACCCTGGGAACATGATTGCTCATACTAGAGAGTGTGGTATGTCTTTTGCCGGGTCAGGTAAGGCAAGGCTGCTAGAATGGTGCTGACACAGGAATTGTGGGTGACTCAAATTGTTTATATAGTCAGAGGCCCCACAGATGCTGGGGGTGGTCCTACTCTGGCCAGAGCACAAAGCACTAGCCTGCTTACAACTTTTGATTCTACTTCTCACATTCCCATTGTCTACATCTTTCTCCCAGCTATTGTCTTGGCACGATCTGTTTTGACTTTTGCGACAAGCTGAGAATCCTGGAGAGTATCAGGTCTGATATCAGAGAAAGGGCAAGGTGGGCAGTAACAGGGTCACGGAAGGCCAGGAGGGCCTTTTTTCCGGTGAGGACTGTCCAAGGGCCTTGGCTGAGGCAGTAGATCCCATAGGCTTCAAGAATATTAACAAAGGCTCCGTTCTGAGTCAGGACTTATTTATAAACTCTTAGTTAATTTCTCAATGTTATATTCAGAAGCTGAAATTCCCACAATTGCTGGTATGAATGGAAAAGTCACAGCATATGGCAAGAGTGATGCATTTTAGGAAGCTTAAATTTTTCCTTTTCTCAGAGGCTCCTCAGCTGAGAAATCTCCAGTTTCTTCATTTATTCTTGCCAGTCGGGGATCAGCTCAGCTCAGCTCATGTCTTCTTATGAAGTTTTGGATTGTAGGCTTGGAAATGCCAGCTGCCCTAGGGTCTTTGGTCTGGCACACTATGTATTTGGTGGAGAGTGCAGTGCAGCCAGCCTGGGGACTGTATTGATGCCTAGAGGTCCAGTTTTTATTCCTGACCTATGTTTGGCATCTGAGTCCTGCTGTACTAATTCAAGGTTCCTGATCCTGGGTTTTACTGTCATCTGCTCTTTCCCTGACTGATTCCTTGCTATTCACTGAAGGAGAAATGTAGTAAAGAAGGATTTCCACATCAGAAGAGTCAAGGATGGCTTCTTGGAGATGTTGATTGCACACCCAGTGATTAGACATGGCAGGAAATTCACAAGATTATATCTATTTATGAAGCCATCATTCATTCATTTATTCAGTCATTCACTAAACATTTATTAAATCCTACCTACTTCCCTGGCACTGTGATGGGGGTTAGAAAAAGAAACAAGCATGCTTTTTCCCTTTGTGGGGCTCACAAAATAATAGAAGAGCAAAATCACAAGGCAATCTGAGAAGCCTAAATTAGAGATGTATATCAAAGCATTGTGGAAACATAAAGGATGAAGCTATTTATTCTCCTCGGAAGGAGGCAACAGTAGCTGTGCAAGCCTTCACAGAGGAGGCTTTGAGTGGGGCTTGAAGAAGGAATAGGGTTGTGAGAGGAGTGATTTGCACTCACAAAATAGGCATGTGCTCACCAATAGTTCCCAGCCTCCTTTGCAGTTAGATTGGAACCATGTGACTCGTTTTGGCCAATAGGCTTTGAGTGGAAGTGACAAGCTTCTGGGTAAAAATAAAAGCTCGTGTTCCTCATCCATTTCTCTTTTCCACTTTGGTAGGGTATGTGGAAGCTGTGTGTTGAAATAGTAGAGACTCTAGATGAGATCCCTTGGATTACTGTATGATAGAGAGCCACTCAGTAAAGACACTCAGCTCACATTGATCTTTGCATGAGTGAGAAAATCTCTGTTGTGGTAAGATACTGAGATTTTTTTTTTAAAGTTATATTGTTTGGTTGAATCCCCACCCAAATCTCATCTTGAATTGTAGCTCCCATAATCCCCACATGTTGTTGGAGGGAACCTGTGGGAGGTAATTGAATCATGGGGGTGAGTTTTCCGGTGCTGTTCTTGTGATAGCAAATACATCTCATGAGTTCTGATGGTTTTATAAAGGGCAGCTCCCCTGCACATACTCTCTTGCTTTGTGTCATGTAAGATTTGTCTTTGCTCCTCTTCCACCTTCCACCATGATCGTGAGGTCTCCCCAGCCATGTGAAACTGTGAGTTCATTACACCTCTATTTTGTTTTAAATAAATTACCCAATCTAGGCTATTACTTCATAGCAGTATGAAAATGGTCTAATACAGTTACTAAGATTTAGGGTTACTTGTAATTACAAGTTAGCCAATCCTATTATGATTAAGGAATTTCCCAAGTATGTAAGGTGACATTTCAGAATGAGAAAAAAAAAAGCAGGTGAAAATTCATGGAGATATTTCCTGAAGGGAAGGAAGCTGGTTTATTTTTCTAACAATTCATTTCCATCTTGGTTAAGGCCTGTTCCTGGAAGAAATGACTCTCTGTAATTCTAGACTGTTTCATGCACAGGCTGAACATGCTCCCGTTGATGGAGAAAATTCACAGGCAGAAATGTGTAGGTTCTTTTTGTAGAAGCTGAAGGAGTATATGGAAATGGCAAATGCCAAGGAGATGTGGGTGGAACACTGACAGCATTTTACAGGTGATAATTGAGGTAGCAAAGCCTGTTTGCCTGCCTTTTAGTAATCTCTGGTATAGATATCTGGACCAAATCATTTATGATTATCTTTAGAATTTTGGGTACTTGACCCCTCTTTGGGGCTTGTCACCAATTTTGGGCAACAGAACGTCTCTGTTAACATCCCATTATGCTGTTTGTAAACATTTGTGTGAGATATTGGAGCCCAGAGAACCTGTGTCTTGTCTTGCAAATAATTAAGGCAGAGCCCTCCAAGTTCAGCATTATTTTTCTCTTGTTATTTGTTGGGCTTTTATTGTTGTTGCCATTGTTTGCTTTTCTTTTTTGTCCTTTCTTTGCACCTCGATGGCCATGTCCATTCATTTCTTTAAAGAGAATTATGGAAATGCAGGACAGTGGTCACATTCTTGAGGTAGGAGTCAGACTGCTTTGGTTAAATCCTCCTGCCTATTTTCACCTTCCACCCATTGCCACTGGCTGTGGGACATTGGGCAAGTCACTCACACTCTTCCAAGCCTCAGTTTTCTGATCTGAAATGGCATAATGATAGCCACTGTGAAGAGTGAATAAGATGAGGCATGTCCCACGCTTAGCATGATGCCAGGCTCAGGGCACCTGTTCAGTTAGTGCTGGCTCTGTATGATGCCTGACCAACATTATGAAGAAAGTAAAACTGTCTTTGCCCTCAGCAGATTATTTTTCTGTTGCTTGTTTTTTCTTGCCACAAATTCTTCCTTCCTTCTCACTGTGCCCCACTAGGAGCCATATCCAAATTTTGTCCATTCAGAGCCCTCTGCCTCCTTACTTCTACCAAATCTAATCTGCTGGCATCCAAGCTTCCTTTTTACACAAAATGTGCATCTCATTCTTTTAAATCCACAACATCAGATTGATTATCTGAAAGTTTATTTTTCTTTCTAATGAATAGCGTAAATGAATTAGTTTCAGATAATCTTAGGTGCATTTTAAGTGAGATGTTTTTGAGGCAACACCTTCTACCTTCCCATATTTTCCCACTTCATACCACAAATCATGAAGGGACTTAACTGGTAAGAATTTATATCAGGGTAAGTAGATTAGTGGAGTTAAACTCTCCTATCATTTTCTGGCTCACTTGGGGTGTTATATAAAGATAAAAGCAGAAAAAGGACACGTGCAAACACATATAAGCAGAAGCACCAGAATGGCTAATTTTGCCTTGGGCAAGACAAGAAATAGTAGCATCCACTCCAGCCCAGATTTGGGCTGATCAATATGAAACTTCATAGAAATTTTAGGAAGTTGAGGTCACTTAGTTTTAGCTTGTGATATACAAATTGTGTAGCCTGAGCAGAGATAAATATATTTCGGCAATTATAAAGGTTCTACATCAGGGTACCAATGAAGATGTAACTCTGGTGATTTGTGATTCCATCACCAGCCCCTCAAGCTGTTTCTAGCCTCTTATTTATAGCTTTCCCGGGCTGTATATCTTATAAATACAAAACGAATGAAGTAGTGCAAATGAAAAAGCAGCTTTCCTTATGGCCTATTTACATCTCTTTGCTTGTCACCAGGGTAAATAAAGACACAGACACAGACTTCTGATCTGTGGGTGATATACTGAACTACTCCTGCAGTCCATAACGTAAGAAAGTTTGTTGGTGGACCAAGAAGGCCAGAGAGGGTGAGAGAGATGCTTGTAGCTTTTAAATGTCCCAAATAAGCACAATTCTGAAGCTTAGAGGTAGTTATCTTTGATTTCATAGTACAGGACAATCATAGCAGGGCCTTATAGATGTCTTTTGATGCCTTCATGAGTTCTGATGCCATCATGTGAAATACCTAAGGGGTAAATGGAATTGTTAGTCCCGAATCTTTACCTTCCTGTGATTCACATCTCTTCCATTGCATTGTCATGGGTAGAATGCATTTTCTTATCCCTTGACTTGGGCTTGGCCATGTGACTTTGCTTTGGCTAATGGCACAAGACTTGACAGTGTATTAGTTCTGGGCCTAGGCCTGAGAAGGCCTTGTTCATTTTCTTTTGCTTTCATGTGCCTATCCCATCATCATAAGAAAATGACCTGGATATTTTATTCACTGGCTTAAGGAGGAAGAAAGATATACAGAGCAGAGATGCTTAGATCTTCCAACCCCCCAGCCAACCTTTAGATGCATAAGGGTTAGTAAATGTGGTTTTAAGCCAATGAATTCTTGACAGATTTGTTTCATAGCTGTAGCTGATGAATAAGATATATAACTAAATAAAACCATTCTTAAGAAAATTAATACTTGTTAACTCACTGTAAACTTTAATCTGTTTGAGCTTAGAATTCCTACTTTTTCTTTGAATTGTCCACAGTTACGATTTACATGAAGGTGTCACCTCCAAAATTCATGTCGAAACTTAATCGTCAATGCAATAGTATCAAAAGGTGTGGCTTTTGTGAGGTGATTAAGTCATGAGGGTTACACCTTCACGAATGGGATTGGTACCTTTGTAAAAGGGCTTGGGGTTGAAGGAGGCGCTCTCTTGCACTTCCATTACCTCCCCTACATGAGGATATGGCATTTCTCCCCTCCAGAGGATGCAGCAACAAGATGCCATCTTGAAACAGAGAGCAATTTTTATTAGACACTGACCCTGCTGGTACCTTGATTTTGAACTTCCCAGCCTCCAGAATTGGGAAAAATACATTTATTTTATTTATAAGTTATCCAGTCTGAGGTATTCTGTTATAGCAGCACATATGGACTAAAATACCCACAAACACTCTTACTTCTTTTTCTTGAGGGGTGATCATTTTTTTTTCCACAAAGAAACAAAGTTTCTAACTCATTTCCAGAAACAGAAAAGACATCCTGTTGTATGGTGGTCTTTTCTTAATCTTAAATCTCAGTAACTTATTACAGCAGAAATTTTCTCACTCATGCAAGATCCATGTGAGTTGGATGTCCTTACTGGGTGATCCTCTTTCATGTAGTAACCCAAGAATTCCATCTTGAGGCTCTACTATTTCAACACACAACTTCCTCAGACTCTGCCAAAGGGGATAAAAGAAATGGATGAGGCAAACAGCTTTTAACTATCTTTGCACTTGTCACTTAAATTCAAAGCCCATTGGCCAGAACCAGTCACATGGTTCCAATCTAACCATAAAAACTTGTCACTTCCATTCAAATCTCATTCACCAGAACTAGTCACATGGTTCCAACCTAAATGCAAAGGATGCTGAGAACTCTTGGGACGCACATGCATATTTTGTGAGCACAGATAACCTCTGCCATGATCCTACTCCTACTTCAAATCCCAGATCAAGAGCACTTCCTCTGTGAGGACTCACAACTTCTTTTGCCCCCTTCCAAGGATAACAAATTGCTTCATTCTTTGTGTTTCCACAGTGCTTTGATACATATATTGTATATGTATCTTGATAACTGATATTGAGGCCCAAGTGCCTTGAATTTGAGTCATATGAAATTTAAAAATGAGTACTTTGGTCTTTTGTAGTCATCTGTTTGGTTAACATCTGTTATTTTTGTGCCATTGGCACCCATTCTCTTCCTCTACATTGTAGAAAACCTCTCCTTGGCCTTTAGTCTATGGCTCTGGGAGGGGCTGACCAACCTGTCAGCACCAGGGGAGCACCATGTGGCCAATCAGAGTATTCCATTCCCTGGACATTGTGCTTGGTGCAGGGATGAGCAGGTTCCTCAAGCTGGTGCAGTGGGACTCAATGTTGGGAATTTGGTTAGCATTTTTAAGACAGAGAAACTTCTTTTTTTTTTTTTTTCACTTGGTTTCATAGCTGTAGGAACAATGGGAGCTGGGGCTATCTGAGGCCTCCTGTCAGAAGACTTGCTTGAGAATGATGTCAACACAGAAGAAAGCGAGACTGAGAGAGGAAGAAACACAAGTAGAAATAAAAACAGAGAGAGAGAGAGAGAGAGAGACAGAGAGAGAGAGAGAGAGAGACAGACAGAGACAGAGAGAGAGAGAGAGAATAAAATTTGAGCCTTGAGCTCCTGGGGTTAACTAAGCCAGAAACCATTATTTCTTGAACTTTTCAGTAAAGTAACTATATTGTATATTATTCGCTTATGCCATTTTTAGCAGAATTTTCTCTCCTATGTAACCAAAAGATCTCTGAATTTTCCAACAGCTGAAACTGTCACTTGCCAAAAACACCAAAATCTATTGACGATACGAGTAAGAGAGGCAGCATAAGACATGTTCCTTACTAAGAATAAATGGAGAAATAGGGTTCATCCAATAGTGACTGTCCTTAGGCATACCATTTCAAGGAGATTGAATATAGAACAATATCATCTTGCTTAGTTGTGCCATCTTTTCTTTTATTGCGTGTTCTCTCCCTCCCCTTACTTTCTTGATTCCTTTGTCTGTCATAGGTGTGTTCTTTACTCCTCAGATCTCCTAGATTCACCACCTGATTCAATGGAGTTCATGCCCAGTATCTCATCAGCCACTGAATCCTGGGTTTGTTCTTGATTTGTTGTGAATGTGGGGAAGTCCTGAATTATCTTTCCTTGTTATTCTTTTGACTCACTAATAAAATAGAAGATTCGAGAGCGACATTTGGGATTAACTCATCATGTAGCATAAGGATCTTCTGCGTGTGGATTACTTAGACCCAATGATGCGATACCAGTGCATTGCAAAAGCCCTCACATAGGTGGACCTCAGGATGACTTCAAACCTCTGTAGCCTTACTCCTTCCCTAAGTAGATGACAACTCTCTTCATCTTTCCTTACACAAAGTTAGGGTCTTTCCTTCCTTTTTTTCTAGTTTTCTTACCATCTCTCCCTATCCATATTCTTCTATCTTCCCAAAACACATCAAAAGGTAATGAAAGTTCACTTACTCACTCTGAAGCTCTGTTTGCCCACTTTTGGATATGAATAATAATGTTTACTTGCTAGAATTGTCATGATGAATCAGAGATTAAGATGAGCTATGTAAAGTCAGCCACCCAAAGCCTGGCACATCCGATATGTAAACATACGTTAGTACTCTAACATTTCTGTTAGGCATGGTTGTCTATCAGAAAGACTGTTTTGTCTATTAAAATAGTTGATGGTGTGGTGACCTCGTCATCTCTGTCTTCTTCTTATAGTTTAATTCAGTTTGACAGTTGTTGAGTTTTCGATGATGCACTCATCTCATGCATGGCGTCTCATTGGAGAACATGGCATTGCCCCTTTCTTTCCATGGACATGTTCTAGTCTATCAGAGAAATGAAAACAAGGAGAATCTCTCCTCTTGGCTAATCTCTGAATCATTGTTTTGTATTTCTGGGTTACCTGCAACCACTAGTCTTATGTTGCTGTCTCAAGCAGTTCCTAGGTATTCTATAGAATGCTAACTTCATGAACCATTTATAGGTGCCAGGATACACATAAAATGTTCCACAGTTTAATAAATTTGAGAGTAGCTTGGTTTAAACTAAGTAAATCACACTTCTGAAGGACTTCCCAGAGTCTTTTTGTGCTAATGTATATTGCAAACCTGCAAGGGAGGTGGGGGAGATACAGTATGCAATGTTTCTCAAACCCATTTGGCCACAGAGCCTATTATTAGTGGAGCCTCTCATGGGACAAGTATTCTAGAAAACATATTTAGGGAAATGCTGACCGAGTGTTTTACATGACCTAGACGATGCTCTACTACCATCTTCTTTTTTATTCCAGGAATGTAACGTTTTATACTCTTCCTCAGTCATCTTTTTTGTTTTGTGCCTGCTCCTCCATCTTTGTTTAGTTCCTGCTGGATAGATTTAAGTCATAGACTGAATGATAAAAGACAGTGATTACTTGACCAAGGAGAAGAATGAATAGTCACATCATTGCATGGTGATAAATACTTGCAATATGTTGAATTTACCTTTGCTGCTTTTCTTTAAACTGGTAAAGTAAATGGGTGATGGTAAAATGGGTGCTGATAATGTTGTCTCCATTCTTCTGAAGGACTCTTCTTCTGATTGGAATATGAGAGGCTAACTGGGGTCTTAAACATAAAGAAATCTTTTGGGAAAGTGTTCTAGTTTTTCATCCTAAGAGTACATATCAAAATATATTTGCCTGTAGTCATTTGATTTTTTATGGCTTATCTGTTTCTAATTTGCTTGAAAAAGCTGGGGTGGATAATTTAGACCAGGCCAAAAGATAGAATTTTCATGTATACAGTAACCAGTATATTAATGCAAGAAATAGTCATTTACTTATTTATGCCTTTTCTCTCTCTAAAGTATATCACATCATTAAGTAATGCTGGTAAAAATTTCCACCTCCCCCTGTTTTGGGGTTCCCCTTTCATTGTAGTCAAGATAAAGCTTTGTGAAATAAAATTATCTCATTTCACACCTTGTAACTAGTCTAAAAAAATATTTCCCCCTCCGGATTACTATAGATCTGGATTAGATTAGGAGGTCCGAATTAATGCCCGTTTTTCTTTTTCTTTTTCTTTCTTTGGTCTTAGCAGCTTTCTGTTTCTGTTGAAAAGAATATGATTTTCCTAAAAAAAGCCTGCTCTTCTGAATTTTATATAGTCCAATAAGAGAAAACACAGCCTACTTACTGTTTTCTTTGTCTTCATTTGTAAAGTGATATTACCTCTGTGATAGGTACATAACCTTATTGGCAACATGTAAATAAGGTACGCCCTTTCTCTGATTGCTTTTATCTTTTTACATAGAATTTAATTCTAGAATTCTCCATTTATGTTCTCAATTTGTTTTTAGCCATTTTATGAAGGCAGTAAAGTAAAAGAATTTAAAAGCAGATTAGCTCATTTTTAAGAGGAGTTAAATAAGAAATGTATAGAATTTCTCTTTTATGGAACGCACATTTTTATAACACGTGGACCCTTTATATTATATTTATAGTGATTTATAACCATGGATATGTTTATCTGAAATGGACTTAGAGGATAAAAACATTGTATATGCGTGTGTGTATGTGTGTGTGTCTGTGTATTTCTCCCTTAGATATTTTGATTTAATAGTTCTAGGATGAGGCCCCAGCCTCTAAAATTTTAAAAGTCCTCTCGAATTTTCCTATTGTACAACCAGTTGAGAAGTACCAGTTTAGAATGTTCTGTTTGGAAATTATTTCTTATGTGAAAAGGCTGTCTCACATCCTGGCTGACAGGACAAAGGCAAACAGAGATGAAAGAATTTTTGTGAAAACCACAGCAAGCTCTTGGGGTGCCAGCAACAGACACAAGAATAGTTTCTTTTTAGACACTCTCTTTTCAATCAGAGTAAATGACCAAGGAGTATGTAGGCTAGGGTCCTGGTTGTGGTTAACTGAATTGCAGAAGAACATAACTTACACCTTGCCACCCAGTTAAGTCCCTAATAGAAAAAATAGGTTCAAATTGGCTGAAGCAGAGAATGTACATAGAGATAACCTGAGGAATTGGGTAGGAATTTCTTTTTTTTTTAAATTCAGATTTGTTTTGGTTTCAATGGGCCAGCTAAGTAGAATGTTTGGTCATCCATGGTTATGACTTGTCCAAATTTCCCCCTTATTTCCTGCCTTCATCAACTCATACCCTTATACTCTTCACTACAGTGTAAAAACACAATGAAAAGAAACAAATAACAAAGACATTCCTTTTTTTAAATTTTTTTGAGACAGGATCAGGCTGGAATGCAGTGGCAGTCTCAGCATACTGCATTCCTCACAACCTCTGCCTCCCAGGATCAAGCCATCCTCCCACCTCAGCCTCTCAAGTAGTGGGGATTACAGGTGAACAGCACCACACTTGGCTAATTTTTGTATTTTCTGTAGAGACAGGGTTTCACCATGTTGCCCAGGTTGGTCTTGAACTCCTGAGCTCAAGTGATCCACCTTGTCTGACTTGGCCTCCCGAAGTGCTGGAATTACAGGTGTGAGCCACGTTACCTGGCTGACAGTGCAGTGAAGTTAGGGTTTTGACTACATTGATCAGTTCTTCACCTTTGCCTATAAGAACAACATGTAAAAGTCAACATAAGTCTTTATTGTGTGGGTCTCATTTTCACGGTAGTTGTAGAATGTAATCTTGACAGATGGAACTCTATAATGGTACGTCTAGAAGTAGCATAAAGGTGTTCTTTCTGGTGGTGAGAGGTAGCTTTATGAGAAGCTAAGGCCAAGCAATAGTTTTTTCTTAGAATTTTCAAACCTTGTCATGCTGAACAATTTACTCTTAACCATATGTGTTTAAGAAAAGCATGCTTCAATGGAATTTAAACATGACATCCCTTCCTTCATTTCCACAGATAAGAAGCAGATGCCCATAGTTTCTGGGTAATATTCAAGCCTTAATAACATTGTCAGGCTTTGAGTCTATTAATGGATGCTGAGGGCAGTAATAATAATGGTAAACTTTTGAGTGTTTACCGTGCGCCAGCCATTAATGTTTTATACAGATTACGTAATCTTTACAAATCCTTATGTAGAAGGGTAGTGAGTATTCACTGTTGTAGGACACTCAGATTCTCTCTCCCTTTCTGTTATTAAGAGCATCCAGATTTTCGTTTCTACCCCATGGATATTCAGTGTGCTTTGAGGGAAATGGATCTCATCCCCATCTCCAGGATGTGCCCTGATTGACTTAAGTCAAGTGGCACATCCCATTCTCCAGGCAACAGTGATTAGTTCAGGAATGATCATGTGACTTGATTTGAACCAGTAAGATCTCGGAGAAATGTTCTGTGGGATCCTGGCTTTTCCATAGAAATATCTGGAGAGACATACCTGTCATGTTAAATACTAATGCAGAAGCACAGAAGCTGCTCAGGGGAGGCAGTGTTCTTTACCAAAGAAGTTGGTAAAGAAAAAAAGAAAGAAATTGGAACATTGTTGATTTCACTATCAGCTAGATTAAGCTTCAGTTAAAGCCTATATGACTTTTAGGTTTTTTTAGCCAATAGCTTCCTTTCATCATTTAAACTGAATTGGATTTTCTGCTCCTGGCAAGCAAAAGATTTCTAACAGGTTTTGAGAGTAAAATCTTTATTTTACTGATAAGGAAATTGGCTGAGAGAAGTTGAATACTTTCCACCATTCAATAGAAAAAGTAAATGAGAGATTAGGGTGGTTTGATTACAAAATCTATGAACATACCTGCTATCTTGAGAAGGTAGAAGATAATGTAATTGCTAAGAGTAGAGTCCTAGAAAATAATGTTTTCCTTCTTTTTCTTACTCCCGATAGAATGTGAATTTAACTTGTGAAGAATGTGTAAGAAATTCATTTGAAATCTTGAGCTATATATCCTTTGTTTGATATAACTTTCTATGTCTGGATTCTGGAGTGGCTATATGAGCCAAAATATCTTACTGGAGAAATCATTATAAACCATCTTGTTATGAGCTCATCATATGCAATTTTTAGTATTAGGTTTTAGAACAGGATTGGATTTAAGTACATTATCAAATCTGATTATGCTTTTGAATCACCTGGGAGGCTTATAAAATATTCTTGAGCTCCAGGATAGTCTGTTTGAGGTGAGATCCCCAGGTAGTTATGATGTACAACTGGATTTGACAGTCTCTGATCTAAGTTTATGACTTTACGCGCGCACACACACACACACACACACACACACGTATATAAAAGAAAATTGTAGTTATTCAGAGACCTACCAAACAAAGATCGAGTGATGGATCAAAAACAAGGTCCAGAGGGAAGCAGGCAGTTTCTACTGGATAAGAAATATGAAGACTTATAAACAGGGTGCCTACTGAAAAGAAGACTATTTCAAATGTATTTGTAGCCCCTTACTTAGAACAGTGTAATTTTTTTTTCCTTTTCTTCCCTACTAAGATTAGGGGAGAAAAAAGAAACAAAGAGACATGGCAATACATACAGGCTCCTTTTCCCAATAATTTGTTAACTTATTAGCAGTCAATTAAAGGTTTGTCTTGCAAAAGAAACCAAAGTCTATATGGAAGACAACCACAAGGACTTTTGACATAAACCTTCCCTAAATACTTGGCACTTAGCACCGTTGGCAAACCCTGGGAAGAATTTTTCAAATGTTTAGTGTACATTAGAATCACCAGAGAAACTTGTTAAAATTGCATATTCCGCCCTTGTTCCACCTCTTCTGAATCAGAATGTCTGGAGCAAGGGTCTGGAAATCTGCATTCCCTACCCTTCTTAATGATTCTAATGCAGACCATTTAGGCAAATACTTTGTGAAAACTGCCCTAGAAGTTATCTCAAAGTTGGAGACATGGGTGAAATTATTCTGCTTAAGGCCAAAGTGCTACAGATGTGAGAAACCACATCAGTTAGTAATCATTATTTAAGTAAATAATTATTCTTAGGAGTGATCTTAAATTGTGTTTTAAATTTTGTATCATTTCAGCTATAGCAATTAAGAATAAATGATTATTTAAAACAATTATTTAATAAATAGACCTTTTAAAGGTTAAGAGTAATAAGATACTTAAGAGTGAGGCATGTCTTCTGTGATTTAGTGAACCACATTATATAGGATGCCTGACTTCTCAAACCATGAAGCCGTGGCTTGAGCTACTGGGAGCAGTTTACCTGGATTGAAAAGAAATTGGTGCCTAGAAGAAATGATTTTGTTTCATTTGTTAACCTTACCAAATCTTCTCAAGGTGATGGTAAACCTTGAGGTATTCACCTAGCTATTGAGCATCGAAAAGATTCTTATTTTCTCTTAATAGAATGAAAAGGAGCAGTGCTCTTAGTAGCTGTGGCATTTTAGTCATTTTAGGTTGACTGCAATAGATTCTCGTAAAATTCTGTGCAAATTGCCAGAATGTTAGTTATTCCATCAGTAAGAATGAGCATAAGTAATAATACTGATGTAAATAATCATCCTGTAAACTCTTTATTGCTAAGGAGTTCAACATGAGGTCATGCGTTGTGAACATCTGGTTGAATGACTGAATTGTGAATTTTCAAGGTATTGTGAAGAAGGGCGAGAGCTGCCTGCTATCTTTAGGATATCTGTCTCTTTGTGAAAACACCCCAAATAGTCCGTGTGGATAAATAAGGAAATTAACCTGTCAGTGCTAAAGGTGATCAGAAAACTATCTTCTTCATTCCTGCTTAGGAAAGTATTGAAGAAGAAAATAGTTCTAGTTATCAGGGTGTTTGGTAGATTGTGGTAAATTGCAAAATGGCCACAAATTCCTCCTGCCCCTCTATGCATACCCTTGTGCAAAATAACGTTGCCACTTCTATCCAAGAAAAGAATTCTGTCTTCTCCTCCCTGAAATTGCATATTGGCCGTGTACCTTGCTTTTCCCAATGGGACATCAGCAAGGGAAGACATGAAAAGAACTAGTGCAGTGTGTTTTGCCCTTTCTTGCTACCCTTAGGAACTTTCCTCTGTAATCACCACCATGTGAAAAAGCCTGGCTCACCTGCCTGCTGGAGGGTGAGAAATTCCTCAGCCGACAGCCAACACTGATTGACAGCCATTCCTACCTCCAAACATTAGAGAGAGGCTGTTCTAGTTCATTCAGACCCCAATCAATACACAGACTTGTCACTAATAATAAAATGGTTCTTGTTTTAAGCCCCTCAATTTCGGAGTGGTTTGTGATTCACTGAAAGCTAACTGATAGGGACCAAATCTCTTTAAAAGTTTCTGATACTTTCACTTTTTGAAATGTGTCAGTTTCTTTAGGCAACACTTCTTGGGGGCAAAAAAGTTTCTTTCTTGCTCCTTGTAGCAGACACATCTCACTGTTCTCATCAGATTCATTTGGCTTCATCTGCCTGCTGTACCCCAACTCATTGCTCTGTCCCAGCTGCTGCCATAGCTACCAGACTCCCTGTGGGCCTATAGGGTCCTATTGCCTGAGGCTCAAGGCTGTTGGCCCAGTCTCTCTGACTCCTCCCACCACTTCTGGATGTGGAGTAAACACCATGCAAAATCTGGCTTCCTGAGTGGCTACTGAAGGGGCCAGATGATTTGGCTCAGAGTGCAGGGGCATTAACTCCCTGTGGCTCAAACTTTGAACAATGGAGATGGAGACAGGAGGGAGGTGAGCAGATAAATTCCCTCTCTTTCCTCTCCCTGATGGGCTTTCTGAGAATGGTTTCTCTGCAAAGCCTGTCTGGATATGTCCTTTATCTACCAGGCAACCACCAGTGTCCTTTTCAAGGCTTCTCTTGAAGCTGTAGCCCACACAGTAATATATTACCTGGGATTTCTTCCAGCTTCCTCTGCCTCACTTCCCTTTTCCCTCACTCTCCCTATCCTGGGACTATACCTTCCAAATAAAGCACCCAATCTCAGGCTGTGATTTTTAGGGAGTACAGATTGAGATTCTCTATTCTTAGCATGTCAGACATTTACTGGTGTTAAGGATACTCCTAGCTCAGTATACACTTGCAGTGAGTTGAAGGATTTTATCAGAAACACTGAAAGTGTTATGTGGAGAATTAGACTGACTAGGTCAATCAAATCTTGGCTCCACTATTGTGAGAAAATCTTTAGTTATGATGCTGCTTTCTGTGGGTCATGTTAATTAATTGTTTACTTGTCAATTAATATATTTGCTTTTGTGGAAGTGATTGACTCATATGTTTCAAAAATTCAAATAGTTTAAAAAGTGAAATGGAAGTCTCTTTCCCACTTTCCATCCTAGCCTTCTGCTCCTATTTCCCAGAGAACAACCCTGGGAAATACAAACTTTTCTTTTGTATTCTTACTGAGATATTCTTTGAACATACATATGTAGAATATTTCTCCTTTTATTTTTAAATAACAGTAATTATTATTATTAACATACTGCTCCACTCCTTGCTTTTCTCATTTGACCACGTGTCCTGAAGATCACCCCAACTTATTTCAGAGAGAGCAGCCCCAGTCTTTTTAATGGTTGCACAATTTTCCACTGTATGGTAGTAATAGAGTTTATCTAAAGAGTCCCCTAGTAATAGACATTTTACTTGTTTCCAATTTTGAGATTGCCAAGATGCTGCAATATATTATACATACATCTCTGAGCACATTGTGATTCTATCTGTAGGATAAATTCTTAGAAGTGAGATTGCTGAATCAAAGGGGAGGTGTGTGCCTTTTATATTTTGATATTTTGAAATTGCCAAATTGACATGTATTTTCTTTATCTGTTTCAGTTCTTGCCTTAAAATGCCATCAATATCTTACCTGTCTAAGTGTATTCTCCTACATCTAAGAAGGTGGAGGTTTAACAGCCATGTGGGGGGAGATGTTAGCTGACTCATCAAACAGAGGAGTTGGGGGTAGGAGTTTGAAGGGAAGAAAAAAGGAACTGATTTGAAGCAAGGAGACAATTGGAGGTGTGCCAAAAGCAACACCCTTTCATCATTTCGGGGAAGATAATTCTAGGAGGCATCATGAGTATTGCAGTGATCAAAAAGGCAGAGGAGAAGAACAAAATCTGCCGTAGGTAAAGCCAGCACCAGGCAGTGAAGGGACTAATTAGGAGAGTAAAGAGACAAAGGCCTGGCTCTCACATATGGAGTAGATCTTTAATTACTTTAAATAGGTTAAAGATTCATTACAAATTATGATTTTTCTCCCTGGACATCTCCTGATGACAACAGACACTGTTTTCTCCTCCAAGTTGTAGTCAATCAAAACAGCTACAGTGACTCATACAGTGTCCCCTCCAAACCTCAGGGAACTTCATTCCTCTGACTGTAGCTTTCCAAAGTCATCCCTTTTCCATTCTTTTGGTTCTTCCTTCAGTTAGGAGCTCACCTCCTAAAGCATATTTCCAGGGGTGGGGGGTAGGGGTGTTCTTTGCCCCAAGCCCAAGAGGGAGGGCTGCAGTGAGAGACAGTTCCATCTGTACAAAGCAGCTGGTCTCTGGGGACAAGATATTGAAAAATATAAAGGGCTGACAGCTCATTTATTCTCAAACATTCCCTGAACTCTGCACTTGCTGACTCAGTTCTGTTTCCCCTTCACTCATTCACTTGACTCTCTGTTTTAAAGAACTTGCTTGCAGTGCTCTTATCACCTTGGCAGAGTTCCTTCAATGAAGGTCAGATTTCTCTGCTTAAAACAAGGGTGTAGATATGTTGAGGCATAGGTAATAAGAATACTTGGTTGTGGATGTAAACTCCATAATCTTACCACAGTTGCCTTTTCTTCAGTCTCTGTTGTTTTATCCAGAAGAAAGAATAAATTAAAACTGACATTGTACTAAAATTATATATTTTAATAGATGAAAAAGAGCAATGTAATTTAGGACTCGACAATTCCGATTGAACTAATCGAAATCCCTTTTTAAAAGACAAGACAGGCCGGGTGCGGTGGCTCACGCCTGTAATCCCAGCACTTTGGGAGGCCGAGGCAGGCAGATCACTTGAGGTTAGGAGTTTGAGACCAGCTTGGCCAATGTGGTGAAACCATGTCTCTACAAAAAATACAAAAATTAGCCAGGTATGGTGGTGGGTGCCTGCAATCCTAGCTACTCTGGAGGCTGAGGCAAGAGAATTGCTTGAACCCAGGAGGTGAAGGTTGTGGTGAGCCAAGATTGTGCCACTGCACTGCAGCCTGGGTGACAGAGCGAGACTCAGTCTTAAGAAAAAAAAAAAAAAGAGAAGACAGCATTTTCACTCATTAAACATTTTGCCACAACGTGTTCTTAGATGTGTAATATGGCAAAATTTCCCCCTAAGTTAAGCACAAGAATAGATCTAGGAGTTAGGAATCCCGTGCTAGGGTAATCCTGGGACTACTTGAAGCAGACACTCCAAATGCTTATTACACGTATTACCTATTTGAACTTTCTGCATGGAGCCAGTGTATTCATATATATCCTGTTAGCCTCAAGCTAGATGTGCCTATCACAATTTTGTGTTCTCCATCTTCCAAATGGAATGAAAAGAAATTTGTTCTATTTTTATGTAGTCTGCTAAGAATAGTCAGAATTATAGCCCAGGTTTTTCCACACT
This sequence comes from Callithrix jacchus, assembly GCF_049354715.1. Lineage (NCBI taxonomy): Eukaryota > Metazoa > Chordata > Mammalia > Primates > Cebidae > Callithrix > Callithrix jacchus. The sequence goes on from NC_133518.1 coordinate 56,783,284, forward strand.
GGAAACAATTACTTTTCATGGTTTAGCCTTCAAACCATGAAGGGAACTGAATGGTCCAGAGAGTTTGGATCCATCTAAGTGAAGAAACAAAAGTAACATTTAATGTGTTTAATCATTGTCTAAATGAGTGGCCAAATTTTACCAAGAGAGACCTTTTTATTCCCAGTAAGTTCTTTAGTGGAACCCCAATGCATATAAAACAGATGAAGCCTGGAGTTATGTCTGCATGCATCCCTTTTCTCTGCTCCTTGCCCTCCTACCTTTCCAAGTCTAGATGCCATGGAACCCAGAGCCAGACGGAGCTGTCAGGGGCTGTACATCCCTGCACCATCAATACTCACACAGCATCTGGCACATCCAGAGTGCACAATTTTTGCCTGTGAAATTACACAGAACTTAGCATTATAGAAACCTGTGCATAAGGTATGTTAGGTGGAAATTCCTGGAGTTCCTAGTTAAAAAAATTTGTTCAAATAAGATCTATGTCTTTCAAGTATATGGTTTTCTTTGGAAAACATTTAAAAGGGCTTATGAGGCTTACTTTGGGAATGTCAGGCTAATATAATTATAAGGGTTGTACTCCACTTCAAGGCAGATGCAGCTTTTAGGGTGACAGGGGACAAAGTCACCTGTTGGATAGGAAGGAAGAATGAGGGGACATCAATACCTGTTTGTTCATGTATTACTAAAATTATTTGGCTCCTCTGCCTGGCTGGTATGTCCTCAAAATCTGGGTGCTAAATTAAAGATGTCACCATTCCATACAAAGATTGTGTGTGTGTGTGTGTATGATTCCTTGATCAAAGGCTTATGGTAGAGTTGTGAACAGGCAGATGAAGGGCAAAATCTGGCCTAGACACTCTGCCTTACAGTGTTTTAAAAATAATTTTGAACTTGTTGCCAAGATTTTACAAATGGGGAGATTTCACATATCCAGATTTTCAGTTTATCTTGAAAAAGTGAAAGATTTGACAATACTGTGAGCCCACCTTCTTCTTAACCAATTGTTCCCAAAGCATAGTTTCTAAACCAGCAGCATCAGCATTAATTAGGAACTTGTCAGAAACTCTGGGGGTAGAGCCCAGCAGTCTTTAATAAGCCCCCCCCTGGTGATTCTGATGCATACTTACATTTGAGAACCACTGTTGTTCACTAGAATTAAGCAGAGCTTGATGGTGTGTGTGCTTTCCACCTAGGCTGTTCCACTCATTCATGGAGTCATCTGGTCCTTATGAATATTTGAGGGGTGTGTGTGTGTGTGTGTGTGTGTGTGTGTGTGTGATCACCTAGTATGAAGGCATGAGATTTTCAAACCTCGGATTTTGAATCTGAGACCCCAAAGATCTGAGGTTACTCAGAAATCTTCGGGAACCCTAGCACCATTCCATAGGCATATCAGGTCTGACTTCTCATCTTCTTTTAGCTATTGCCCATGTGGCAGTATGAGAAAACTCAATTAGAACAAACAGATAAGGGCCTATTAAAGTCTTGGGAAGAAGACAGCACTGGTTGGAGTTCCTAATGCATACAAGTAAAATGGTTAGATAAAGCTTTATTTAATTATGTTGCAGGCGGGAAACGAGTCACAAGTAATTTTGGTATATTTAAGCGTGTATTTTAAATGAACTTTTCTGAATGTCTGTGTGGTTTCTGCTGGTTTGTCAGACAGCCATCAATTAGTCAGTCTCACCCCAAATATAAACAAGGCATCATTTCATTATCAGGGAGCATCTACTGAAGCAGACTATATGTCAGTTAGCCTTCTAAGTAGATTCCAAGCATGAGTTTCATGTGGAGGTATCCTTAAATCAGCCTTCTGTTTTACTTGTCCAACTGTTATGATATAGATGGCTATGACTCTTAGATCAACCTAAGTTGTTTTTTAATCTCTTTCAGACCCTGGAGATAATATTTAGCTTCTTGAAATAATTATGAAATTGTATTAGTCTGTTTTCATGCTGCTGATAAAGACATACCCGAGACTGACTAATTTATAAAGAAAAAGAAGTTTAATGGGCTCACAGTTCCATGAGGCTGGGGAGGCCTCACAATCATGGCAGAAGGTGAAAGGTAGCAAGCAAGAGCAAAATCAGAGAATCAAGTGAAGGGGGTTTTCGTTTATAAAACCATCAGATCTCCTGAGGCTTATTCACTACCACAAGAACACGATGGGGGAAACTGCCCCACGATTCAATTATCTCCCACTGGGTCCCTCCTGCAACACAACACATGAGAATTATGGGAGCTACAATTCAAGGTGATATTTGGGTGGAGACACAGCTGAACCACATCAGAAATAATATTCATTAGAGCTCAACAAACATCCAAATCTTCTATACTTCCCAGCCCCAATGCAGATAGGTGGGTCATGTGGCTAATTCTTAACAATAGAATGTACATAGAAATGCCATGTCAATTCTGGTCTGAGGCAGTTAAGAGGGGATATACCTTCTCCATGCTTTCACCTTTCCTGCCTTGGCAATTTTGGAGAACAAGTATTTCAGATAATAGAATTAAGAAGTGAAGGCACCTTGGATTCCCATTTGCCATCTGAAAAAGTGTTATGCAGGACAACTACTATCTGATCTACTTCAGGCTCTGACATGAGCAAAAATCAAGTCTTTGTTGTGTTAAATTTTTGTTATGGCAGGGCAGCCTGTCCTATCCTGACTAATATAGCCTGTTAAAACTCTGAGAAGCTGGCTTGGCTGAGGAACATACTGGGACTTCAGTGGGTGCCAATATGAAAGGAAAAAAGCTTGGATGGACATATCTGTAGAGGTGGCCCTTGAAGGGGCTGCTCAGCAATTCATTTGACAGTGTCTAGAATGAGGCTTGTTCTAGACTAAGGTCAGTACCCAAGAACATTTGATCTAGTGAACAGGACACAGTAGCAAAATTCTCCGGGCAGTGATAATGCTTAAGATCATATGAAAGGAGTCAGGATGGGTGCAGTGTCTCACGCCTGTAATCCTAGTACTTTGGGAGGCCAAGGCAGGTAGATCACTTGAGGTCAGGAGTTCAAGACCAGCCTGGCCAACATGGTGAAACTCTGTCTCCACTGAAAGTAAAAAATTATCCAGGCGTGGTGGTGTGTGCCTGTAATCCCAGCTACTCAGGAGGCTGAGGCAGGAGAATTGCTTGAACCAGGGAGGCAGAGGTTGCAGTGAGTTGAGATTGTGCCATTGCACTCTGCATTCCAGCCTGGGCAACAGAGTGAGACACTGTCTGAAAAAAAGTTCATATGAAAGGAATCATTGTGGTGCAGGATAATTTTCTGATTTGGAGCAAAAGCCCAGTTAGTTGCCAGCCACTGATAGACCCAGAGCCAAGCCCCTGGAGATTGAAGGCTGGGTTAGGTAGGCAGGGCCCTGAAGAAAGGACTGAGGTTGATCACAGAATTCATGGCCCAGGGTAAAATGTTAGAGAGAGGGTGTTGGGAAGATACTCAAACAAAAAATAAATGCCCATTTTGGAGTTTGGATGACCAGGTAGATGAAGGTACCATTTCCTGGGGGCAGGGGAAATGGAATGAGGGATTTGGATTTGTTTGTATTGAGTTTTGGATATACAGGTTGAGTATCCCTAACCTGAAAATCCAAAATGTGAAAAATGCACCAAAATCTGAAACTTTTGAGCACCAACATGATGCTCCAAGGAAATACTCGTGGATTTCAGATTTTCAGAGTAGGGATATTGAACTAGTAAGTATAATGCAGGTATTACAAAGTCTGAAAATATCTGAAGTCCAAAACATGTCTGGTCCCAAGCATTTCAGATAAAGAATACTTAATCTATATATGGGACATCCAAATGTCAGTGGTGGTACCAAGGGGTAGCTTGTGGGTCACAGCCTCCCAAGAGTTTCAGTTAGCCTTCTAGTTGGCTACCCTAATGATAGTTGTAGAAAAAAAAAGTTTATGCTATGCAAAGGTAGTTTCAAGACAAGCCCAACCCTCCCCTTCCCTTTACAGTGCTGTTTCTAAACCTCTCTGATATAGAAATTCTGTGGCCTCTACTGTCCAGTAGTGATATTTACTAAGCAGTTGTATATATGGGTCTAGAGGTCAGAGCAACATTGGGCAAATAAATAAAAAATTTGGAGTCGTTAGGATAAAGATGGAAGTGTAATTCATGGGGGAGAAGGGAATTGCCCATGAAAAGTGTTATCAAGTGGGAAGAGGTCATAATAAAGAAACTGGAGCAGCACCAAGGTCTGAGAGCAGCCATGTTGAGAAAGAAAGTTGTGAAGGTGAATAAGGGAAAGGAGGACAGAATGGTGTCCAGCGAATCAAGGTAGAAGAGAGTTGCACAGAAGGGAGAAAGATCAGATTTCTCTTACGCACAGAAAAGGTTGAGAGGAAGGTTGCCCTGGGGTGTTGGGGTGTGTGGTAGTGTTCTCTCCACTGCCTCTCACAGAGAACACTACCACAGCCTCTCACAGGCTGGGGAAGAAGCTGAGAGAGAGAGAGCAGAGCTCTTTGCCCGGAACGTTTGCAAAGTGGTGCTCAGTTTCCTTCTATATGAGCTCTTCCACTGCACCCTTTGTTGATACAGGCAGGCATGGGGCCACCCTTAGGCTCTGCAATGACAACCTAATAACAGCTTGGCCAGAGCTCCGGTTCTTCCCAAACCCCAGAAAGAGACTTGGATGGTGAAGCAACCACTTGCCATCAAAACAGTTACTGCCACCCCCCACTCAGTATCATCGACAAGCTGCCTGCTAGGTTGGTTGATATGTCTTTTATTTAGCTTTCTGTTAATTTGCTAAACACTGTTTTGGTCTATGTGACTGTAAAATATAAAAATGCAGTAGGTGGTTTCTAGGAGATAAGTTGCAAGAAAATGCTCGGTGCTCTGAGCCACACACACAATACCTACCCTCCGAAGGGCAGGATTTTCCCTCGGGCTAACGTGGCGCTAGCTAAGCGAGGTTCCACATCCTCTTTATGGCTCTCTTTGACCTGCTCCTCCCCTCGGTGCCGTGTGGTGGGTGTACAACTGTTGCAAGTAGGTGGCACAGCTGTTTGCTCTGACTGCCTCTGTACCTCAGGGATCTCAGCCACACAGTTAACATTGCAGGATGGAAATGGCATTTATGCTTTAATAAACTCACCCTATTTCTTTGTTAGAGGAAAAAAAGGGGGGGATCCCACCCACAATGTTGCCGGCTACATGTCACTGCTCAGATCACGCCACAGTGGCTAATATTTTCTGAATTCTCCCTTGCATTGAAAATGGAAATCATTAGAAAAATATTGGGATGGTGTGAAGATTTCCCAAACACCTGCCTCCCACCTCTTACGCACATATGCCTGCTTTTCGCAGTGCACGTAGCTTTTTTTTTTTTCCATTTGGTGCATTTTCATTTACAAGCCCATGTATATTTTATAAGTGTATGTGTATATACTTCTTGGTGATTTACTTGTAAATTTCCTAAATGGGGAAGCCACACAAAGGTCGCCAAGCTGTGGACTGAATTAAATAGCATTTCCTAATAGGAAATAATAAAGCAGGCGTCAGAAATGTATAGGCAAGAGGGAAAATGCATTTTTAACCAGAAAGTTTTGAGTGTTTATCATCAAGGAGCTGATTCTGTAGTGGAGGGGAGTCACCCTCCTCTTCCTTGTCAAATAAATCACTGCAAGCTCTCAAAGTTGTCACTCTGAAGGGCTAAATCTTTCAGGCTTCACTCCTTTTTGTCCTGGAAAGACAACACAGTCACATATCCTTGCTGACACACCTGCTTATTTCTTCTCCTTAACTGGTAGTGTCTATCAATATCTATTTCATGGGTTCCCGTGGATGACACATTTTTCTGATTTGACATAACTATGATGGACTTCTTTGCCTGACTCAGAAATCAACTGCCTTTCAGTCTCCCATCTAGAGGACCTCTGTAAATCAAAGAAAAGAGTGATGTCAACTTCTTGCTATCGTTGTCATTATATTATTTTATTAACTAGCCTGTTATTACTTTAACACTGTGGAGCTACAAATAACTCAGTCTGACATAATGAAATTCATGGTATTAAGGAAGTTTGGAATCGGAAAGAATTTCAGATCTTACAGTTGTAGACAATCTGGAATAACAATTGAAACCTGATAACCAATAGTCATATTAATGATTGCTATATTCCATGTTTATATAATCCTTTTGCTTTTAGATTTTAAAGATTTTTAGGATGCTTTAAAAACAATGACCAATGTTTTTTGGAGTAGAGGTTTTATATTTTTTTCCGAAAGCCTGTGTTTTCTATGTATATATAAGCAGAAAATATTCCATTTATTCATTTATTGTTTTAAATATTTTTATTGAATACCTATTATGTTTTAGGTACTATTCTAAGTGCTGAGGATAATAAAGTGAACAGGAATGATATAATCCATGCTTCATGGAGCTTATATTTTCATAGGGGCATCAGACTTAAGTGAGTAAACCAACCGAAAGATAATTTCATATTGTCATGGGCTCTGATTAAAATAAGAGAGGGTTATGTGGTGGTGACTAGAGATTGGCTACCTTAGATTAGATGGTCAGGGAACCCCTCTCTGACCAGGTAACATTTGGTCTGAGAACTGAATGACAATAAGAATTCATAAGGCAAACAAAATTTGGGAAAGGAATTCTCCAGATAAAGCCTAAGGCAGAGATGAACTTGGCAAGAGTGAGAAGAGAGAGCTGGAGTGAGCTGGGGGAAGAGGTATGTGCAATGGGGTCAGAGAAATAGGAGGTAGGATTCAGATCACCCATAAACTTTTAGATCAGGGAAAGAGTCGGAGTTTTATTTTAAGTGCAACAGGAAGCCATGGGGCAGAAAAGGAGGCTCCAAAAGGTGAGAGATGTTTCAGAGCCTGTGTTTGTGGATGAACTGCAGAGTTGTGGTTCATGAAGCTCAGTTCCAGTGTGGTTACAAGCGCTGAGTGTGGGTAGGGCTGCTTCCTTAAATGGAATCAAAGATGCTGAACACAGAAGGAGGGGGATGGATGGCAGCCAGCCAAAATAAAAGATGTGACATTGCTAGAATTTTCTTTGAAGAGAAATTTTATAGACCTTGAGTACATGGGCAAGAATAGTTATAAAAACATGAGACTACATCTATCTATCTATCTATTTATCTATCTATCTATCTATCTAATCTGCCTATCTGTTTATCTGTGTTCTATCTATGTATCCATCCATCCATCTATCCTTTATCTATTATCTATCCACTCATCCATCTATTCTTTTCTACATGTAAAGGGCCAGAAAAAGATGATCCCAGAGAGCATTTACACTCTAGAGTTTTTGGAGAAGAAGGTGAAGATGGCAAAAGCATTTCCCAGCAGGGATATAGTTACACCCTACTTCAAGACACTTCGTCATAATAATGATGATGATTGAAGAAGAAAATAACTTTCCTTTATCCCCTTAGGTTGGGTTCTCTCCAAAGTGATGTGGAGACAAACATTTGGTTGTAGGTCATTTATTAGGAGGTAATCCTAGGAACCAGGGAGAGAGTGGGAGAATCAGGGAAGAAAGGAGAGTCAGCAAATGGTGTATTATGGGAAGACTGAAATAGTAGACAACAGAAGACCTCTGTGCAGGACAAGTTTTGGAATTGTGTCACCAAGAGGTAAGAAGACCAACTCCCATCCTTGGGTCTCTTCTGGGATATTAAATCCCCAGCTCTTCCAATCTTCCCAGCATTCCAGGGGCCAGGGAGCACTTTCAAGTAGACAGAGGCAGGAAGCTGTTGACATGTATGGGTACTGTCTGTGATATTAGATGTGGGCTCAAGGATATGGACAGAATACCTATGTAGACATTTAAGGAAATTTCAGGTATAAATGATGCTGATTATATCCTAGTATAAGCTCCCCAAGGAAAATTTCATGTCTCCAAGGAAAGTTCTGTTCATCTGGAGAACTCTCACCACAGACCTCATGATGTTACTTAAAACCTTTTAAAACCTGCTGCAGCAGTATTCATGGTAACTATGTCTGTGGTTGTTGAGGCTCTCCATTTGGGAAATTCTGAAACTTGGTGGTTCCTCTACAATAGGGGTCCCCCCAACCCCTGGGCCATGGTACTGATCTGTGGCCTGTTAGAAACCCAGAGACATAGCAGGAAGTGAGCAGAGGGAGAGTGATCATTACTGCCTGAGCTTCACCTCCTGCTAGATCAGCAGTGGCATTAGATTCTCATAGGACTGTGAACTCTATTATGACCTGCGCATGTGAAGGATGTAGGATGTGTGCTTCCCATGAGAATCTAAGCCCTGATGATCTGAGGTAGAACAGTGTCATCCTGAAACTATTCCTCCGACCCCCATTTGTGGAAAAATTGTCTTCCATTAAGCCTGTCCCTGGGCCAAAAGGGACCTCTGCTCTACAGTAACTGCCTTCCTACTATTCTTCCATGTCTAAAAGTGGTGGTCACTTCTTCAGTCCTGCTACAGAAGTGGCTTTCTGGGGCATCAGGAAACTCCTGAGGGTGGGATAGTGTAGTGGATGTCTAGTGTACTACCCATGTCTCCTTTTAGGATGTGGGCACTCAGTCCTCTACAGCTAGGGGGTATGGGTGCTGCTGGCTTTCAGCTAAGGCTCTGCTCAGGAATTGTCCTCAGCCAAAGAGAGCTCTCCACTCCAGGTTACACCCATTTCTAGGGGGCAGCCTTCATCCATTGACTGGTTTGTAAGGACACTAAGGCGAGATCCCCTTGCCTCCATGAGGGAAAACTCTGAAGAGCCACTATGGCACCAGAACTCCCTGTGGGATGGGCTGAGGCCTCTGCTGCAATTGCATCAAAACCCAAGTTTTCCTACTTCCATGTTCTGCTTCTTTCATGTCTCCACAGGTGTTGATCTCTAAAAGATACCCCAATAAGCCTCCTGCAACAAAATTTGTGTCAGAATCAGGTTTCTGAAGAACGTGACTTAAGCGTTCAATAAGGGGCGACTCTTTATGCCTTCTTGTTTGATCCTCATCTCCTTCTCCACTAACAGCTGACAGATTCTTAAAAAGTCCAGGCCGGGTGTGGTGGCTCAAGCCTGTAATCCCAGCACTTTGGGAGGCCAAGGCGGGTGGATCACGAGGTCAAGAGATCGAGACCATCCTGGTCAACATGATGAAACCCTGTCTCTACTAAATATACAAAAAAAATTAGCTGGGCACGGTGGTGTGTGCCTGTGGTCCCAGCTACTCGGGAGGCTGAGGCAGGAGAATTGCCTGAACCCAGGAGGCGGAGGTTGCAGTGAGCCGAGATCGCACCATTGCATTCCAGCCTGGGTAACGAGTGAAACTCTGTCTCAAAAAAAGAAAAAAAAAAAAGTCCCATTGATGGCCCTGGGAACTTGAAGGTCCTTGGGAGTCTTGGCTGTTTAGGGAGGCCCAAGAGTAACGGCTTTTGTTTCAGAGCCTTGATATCATTCCTGTAGAGGAAAAAGAGCCCTCTGGATGCCTAAGGAGTTGTAGTAAACAGATGGCACCCATGGCTCTTGGAGCCAGCCAAGTTCAGAATGGTCTGTCAAGTGGTGAAATGTTTCCTTGAGATTTTTATGGCTGTGCAATATTTGAAGAAGCCAACATATATCAAGAAATGTAGACAAGGAAGGACAGCCTACAAAAAGGGGAAGGAAATAAGAAGGCTTTAGACTTAGATTTAATATTCTTGGAAACAGAAATGAATGATTTAAAGCTTATTTGTTTATGTTTGTTTACCATTTGGTACCTAGTGTTCTTATGCTATAATTTGCTTCACAATTTTAAGATCTACTTTACATACCAATAACACCTCACACTTTCTCTATCTAGTGCATTTCCTCCAGAGACTGTGTGGGTATCTATTTATAGAGGCTCACACTCACACTCACACTTATACTCATGTTTATCTACACAGTATAGCTAATATTATACATAGAGAGGGAGCGATATCAAGTCACCCTATGCCCAATAAATTTTTTGTTAGTGAAATAGTTTGTTGGAGGATGATAAACACAGCACAAGAATGTCTATGAGCTTTTTGAGTCTGCCTGCCCAAATGGTTAAGTAAAGCACAATATGAGTTTTTATTTTCCTTTTGCTGCCTACAAGACTCAACTCAGAGTTGGTGGACATTGAAAATCAAGCAGTAGGAATTATACTCTATTTAAATATTTTAATTTTATATCTACAGAGCATTGATGACTGATTTAATTATCAAATTGTGATGTTAAAGAAACTTATTGAAAATGATTTTCTAAGTGTTCTAAAAATATAGTATTGTAGATTGATAAACAGCATAAGTTCAAAAGGGCATCTGTGCTGGTTTATTTACCAAATTTTAGACCTATGTAATTTGATATGAAGTATATAAAAAGACATTTTATTTATTCAACTTCAAGACACCAAGACCAGGAGCTAGATTTTATAAAAACACCATCTCATTCCAAACTTTTTTCTTTTCTTAGGCTTTGCAGCTGTGTGACCATTTCTGAATATAATGTATTCATTCTACCCTCAAATATTTAATTTGATGAAAAGAAGCTTTGGATATCAAAAATTTTATATTAACAAGGATGCTCATTGCAATATTGCATATAATGAAATACTGGAACAACCTGAATATTCATCAATAGGGGAATGGTTATATTAATATAAATATAGTATGTTTGTACAATGCATCCTGGAATAAACAATGATGTGAATATACATCTATTGACCATGAAAACATGGTCATGTTACATTGGCTAATAAAAGTCGATTATAAAAATCATATTAAATTTTATAATTCACTTCTGTTTAGTTGTAAATAGATAATAGCAAGTAAGTATATGAGTACATACACCTACTATTATATAAATACTTATACCTAATAGGGAGTAGTTTTTCAGCTATTTTGTGATTAATTCTACCTGAATAGTAGAATTTCAAGGATATTTACTCTTTATATCTTTTTCTTAACAATAATAATACTTTTTAAATGAAAAATAGAACACACCTAGTATCTGAAGCTATTGGGTTGCTCATCACTCATTTGGCTTCCAGGATAAAATACTCTTCTGGTATTCCACTACCTCATAGACCATTTGTCAGTTTTCTTTTACCTCCCATTCCCTTAATGCTGGAATGATCCACGGCTCAGTCTTTGGTTCTCCCCTATCCATTTCCTGGGTGACTCCACTCAGTCTTAATATGCTAGATATTGTCTGTTGTCCTTTGGCATCCATATGACTGCCTTTATATCCCACCCTCTGCCCCTGTATTTTAGGTGCTTGAAGGCTAAAAACTATACATCCATGTCTCATTTGCAGCTTGAACTATGAATACAACTTAGGTTTTGCTAACGAGAAGTACTGATATGAGAAGTGAAAGACAAAAAGGACACTGAAGCCATTTTCCCATGGCAGTTCTACCTGACATACAAGTTCCAACAGACATGAGCATTTCCAGCAGCTGGCTACACATCTCATGTCTCCTTGCCAATTCATGGATGTGAGGCATGTAAGGATGGTAGTGTTAGCAATTTCTTGCCTTCTGGATTACAGATGTAATAGAGGGACTTCAGAATAGAATATCTAGTGGTGTTCTCTGAATTTTGTTCTTTCAGCACTTCCAACAAATTTGTAAGGTTTGCCTCAAACACTTTGAGTGGTTTTTCTGTTCTGTGCTGAACCCTGACTTATGTGTCAATGATTAAAACACCTTATCTCCAGAGAAGACCTGTTCTTTTAACTTTGGATTCATATATCCAACTGCCTACTTAACATCTCTATTTGAATTTACAATAGGCATCTCAATCTTAAATCCAAAGCTTAACTCTGATCTTTCTACAAAAAGCTGCTCCTTCCCAGCTTTCCCAGTATCAATTGAGGACAACTCATACTTCCAGTTGCTTAGGGCAATAATTTTAAAAGCAGTTTTAATTCCTTTTTTTTTCCAACACATAAAATCTGGCTACAAATCCTGTTGTCTCTGTTTTCAAAATCTCTTTCTGCCTTTCCAAATAAAATTTAAGTTCCCTGAAGGTAGGAAAAGTTGTCTTATTTGATCCTTTGCCAGAATAGTGTCTGGCACATAGTAGGTGGTCAGCATTTTTTGAATGAATAACTAAATGGAGAGAGAATAATAAATGGAGAAATAAGATCTGAAGCTTTCTAGGGACAACTTAATAGGAGACACCTTTAGCTAAACTTTCTTTTTGCTTGCCTTTATTTGTTTGGGCTGTTATAACAAAAGTATCATCAGTTGGGTGGCTTATAAGCAACAGAAGTTTGTTGCTCACAGTTCTGGAGCCTGGGAAATCCAAGATCAAGATGCTGGCAGATTTGGTGTCTGGTGAGGGCCACTTTGTGGTTTATAGGTAGTACCATCTTGCTGCATCCTTACGTGGTGGAAGGGGCTAGCTAACTCTCTGATGTCTCTTTTACAATGGCCCTAATCACGTTCAGGAGGGCAGATCCCTCATAACCTAATTACTTTCCAAAGGCTGTCGCCTTCTAATACTATCACAAGGAAGATTAGGTTTCAGTGTATGATTTTTTTTTGGTGGATGGTGGGGAAACACAAACATTCAGACCATAGCACATCTTAATGAAAACATTCAAGTATGTTTTTAGAGAACTGACTTTCAATATTTTTAGCACATTTTAAGGTTTACACATACCTCATAGAGAGTTTGATTCACTAAGTATTTTTTTCTTTGAATGGAGAAATAGAGAGGTATAAAAGAACTTATCTTAGGGTTGTCTTGCAGAATATGAATTGATTCTCACTTAAGTGTTGCAGATTTAACAAAGATCACAGTAGCAAAAACATCAGTATCAAATATTCATTGAGCACACAGTATGTGCCAAATCCTGTTCAAGGCATTTATGTTTAATTTTTATTATCAAAACAATGTGTGTGTGCATAGTATAACAAACTGAAAGAAGGGGAAAAAGAAGAGAAAAAATCAAATTGTATAAGATGTATAATGGAATATACTATTTTCTTGCTCTTAACTCTCCTCCTATTTTGAAGTCCCCTTTCCCAGAGATAACCACTTCAGCTATTTTCAGTGTTTCTTTTGTTATTTACCTTCATATTTTCAAATGAAAAGTTTGCATTTTAGTATCTTGAATTTTCAGTTGTAAACATTATTTATTACTTCCTGCTTTGGAAGATGAGGACTCAGGTTTCCTATGACATCTCTTCTACTTTCCCATCCTTTCATTATACCTGCTTCAAAGCTCTTGAAAAATTTAATTTCAGCACTTGCTTTATTATGATAGTATAATTATTGTTTATAGGTTAAAAAATTATAGCACTTTTGATTTTTCTTGCAGTTGATAATTGCTTCCCTTTTAAAAATTTAGCTTTCCATGTAACTATTATGAATTATTTCTTCAAACTCTTTAAAAACATTAACATTCCTCTTAGTTTAGTAAAACATATCCAGTAATCTACCAGTTACTTTATTTTTTGTTCTAGGAGGCTAGAACCCTTGACCCTCCTGTTTATGTATGGATGAGTTGCTCCACAGGCCACTGCACAGCTATTACTTGGAACCTTCCTTCACCATGATCTTTGGGATTTTCTGTTTCCCGGTTCCCATGTTTTCCTCTTTTTGGTTTTGTTTCCTTGGATAATATCCTCATGAGCTTCCTGAGAAAAGAGTATGTGAAAGGTAAAGTTTTAAGACCTTATATATCTTAAAATGTCCTTATTCTATCTCACATTCGACTGATAATTTGGCTGGGTATGTAATTCTAATATGGAATACACTTTCTTTTGAGATTTTGACAGCATTTGTGTCTTCTAGCTTTCACTGCTGCCATTAAAAAATCGGATACCATTGTTTTTGCAATCTTTTAAATAAGATCTGTTATGTTGCCCCTAAGAAAGCTTTTAGGACTTCTTTATATGGGCTGCCTTGAAATTTCAATGTGTCTTGATAGTAATTATATTTCATCTGTTGTGCTGGGTATGCTATAAGCCCTTTCAATATAGAAATTCTGTTCTGTATACTGAAATTGTTCTTGAATGTTTTTAAAAATGCCTTCTTCCTCCCTGTTTTATCTGTTCTTATTTTTTGAGACTATTATTAGTTGGATGTTGAATTTTCTGGGTTTCTTATATTTGCTTTTCTATTTCTGATCTCTTTTAGAAATATCTATTTCTAAAATGTTGCCTCAACTTTATATTTCAACCCATCTAGTAATGTTTTTCCAATTTCTGCCATTGTATTTTAAATTCCTAAGTATTCTTGCATGGACTGTGAAGACAGAGTGCCTGTGTTCATAACTCAGCTCTGCTGTGTGGTCTCGGGAAAGTTATTTAAACTTTCTGTGCCTGTTTCTTCATTTGTCAGGTAGAGATAACAGTACTACTTCATAGAGTTTTTGTGGTGATTAAACGGTTTAATATATGTGGAGCACTTAGTACAGTGCCTAGCACTTAGTCAGTTCTGCATAAGTGTTAGAGAAATACAGTAAATGAAGAGCACCTTTTTCTTGTTTCATAGATGTTATATCCACTTATTTGTCTGGGAATATTATTGCCTTCTGAACTGTTTGTGTTCTCTTTCTGTGTGTGCGTGTGTGTGTGTGTGTTACTTTTCTATTGCTGCCTTGACAAATTACCACAGATATAAGGCTTAAAACAACACAAATTTATTACCTCACGATTCTGTGGGCTAGAAGTTTGACATGTCTTTCGTCAGGCTAACATACAAAGTGTTGGCAGGGCTGCTTTTCTTTCTGGGGGCTCCAGGGGAGGATCTGTTTCCTGGCCTTCTCCAGTTTCTAGAGGCTGTCTACCATCTTTGGGTATGACTCCTTAATCCCTCATCAAAGACAGTGATGGCAATTCGAGTCCTTCTCACATCATGTAACTCACTGTATTGCAGTCACATCCTTCTCTGACTTTCCTTATTTGCCTTCCTCTTCCACTTGTAAGGATTCTTGCAATTACATTGGGCCTATCTGGATAATCCAGGAAAGTTTTCCTATTGTAAAGTTGACTAATTAAGAGCTTTAATTCTACCTGCAGCCTTAGTTCCCTTGTTGTCATATAACCTAACATATTCACAGGTTTCAGGGATTAGACCAGGATATTTCTGAGGGACCATTATTTTGCCTACCATGGTACATGCACATGAATTTCCTCAACCTGTGGGCTTCACTGAGCAGTGGCCCTTGCTTTATCAGTGGGTGGGGGGGGGGGTTCTGACTTTCTGTTTCTGTAGGTATTTTCTTTAGAACTGCTTAGTTTCTCCAGAGAGAACTAATTCAAACTCTGTCAGTGGGTAGAAGGTGGGGACATCAAAACTGGCTGCTTGTTTTGAAGCTTAATGGAAGGAGGAAGAATTAGCAGGGAGTTCCACCACTTAGCAGGTATAATTTATCCTAATTCCCAATACTGAGCCTCTTTTCGTCTCTCTGCTTTCATGGTGGTCCCAGGTCACAGCCTTTTAAGAGACTGAAATTCTGATCTCTTTTAAAGGCCAGGGAGGAACAGTTGCCTGGCTGTGCGAAGCAGGGGAGGGATGCTGAGGATCTTACACCTTCCTATAGAAACTTATTTTTCTCCTTTTCAAAATTTAATTTTGATAGAATTTCAGACATACTGTAACAATTGAATTCTACACAGAATTTCCTTATACCTTTCAACCAGATTCCTCAAATGTTAACTGTTGTTTATCATTCTCTCTCTAGGTATATATGTAAGCTGCTTGACAAGTGTATTAGTTTCCTATAACTGTATTGCCATAAACTTTATGGTTTAAACAACACAGATTTATTATCTTACAGTTCTAGAGGTCAGAATTGTGAAATTGGTTTCACTGAGCTAAAGTGAAGGTAATAGAAGGACTGCATTTCTTCTGGATGCTCTAGGGGAGAATACATGTCCCTGCCATTTCTCATTTCTAGAGGCTGCCCACATTCTTTGGCTTGTAGCCCCTTCCTCCATCTTTAAAACCAGCAGGTTAGCATCATCAGGCCTCAGTCTGACTCATATTTTGCCTTCCTCTCCCACTTTTAAGGTCTTGTGATTACACTGGACACACCTGGGATAATTAAGGATAAACTCTTTAAAGTTAGCTAATTGGCAACCTTAATTCCATCTGCAACCTTAATTCGCTTTTGTCATGTAAAGTAACATATTCAGAGGTCTGGAGATTAGAATATGGACTGTTATTCTGCTGTTCCCGCATGTATCCATCATTCTTTAAGCACATTCATATTTTCTAGAAAAAACAAGATATTCCAGATTCATTTTGTATTTTCTTTACCTTGACCTTGAATTAGCCATCTATTGCCTAGTTCATCTTTACAATAACAATGGCGGATACTTAAAACTTTTGTTAGACTAATGAGGAAACATAAACTGTCAAGAGGTTGATTAACCAACCCATGGTCACATAGCAGGAAAGGGACTGAGGACAAGAAAGCATCTAGAGTCTAAGTATATTTCACCTCCTGCCTATGCTTCTAACCACTAGACTACTTTGCGCAGCTTGGCAACTTCACTTTCCTAAGGTAAAACCCATTTTGAGGTATTAGTATAGGGAAATAGAATACACTTGCTAGCAAGAAGTATACATAAACATAGCATGGATTTGAGTTTGGGAACTTGGGATATGAATAGTATGATTATTCTTTGAGTAAATGAAAATCTATGTGCTCAGTTGGATGGGTGAGATAGGTAGTTTTCTAGCAATCAAATGTATATATATATATGTATTTATAGTATATTCATATTATATTATTTCTAGTTATTAGAGTTTGATGTAATAATTCTTCATCTCAAGTTAATGATTAATTTAAGGATTGACTTGGGTAATATTTCTTCTGTAACTTAATGACGTTGATATGGAATAGCATTTAATTATTTATTTTTTGTGTGTGCAAGGATGTTATGTGTGACTTAGCAATGTGGACCAGACTATATTGAACCCAGTATAACAGGAACTGTTGGGATATTAACCACCCACACCAACCAGTAATTATAATAGGAATAAGCCTTCACCATAAAGCCTCTCCAACAGGCCTTGTAACTATAATGGCAGTAGCCATCACAATAAAGAAGCCAGCCTCCCCATGAACAAATATTAAATTAAAAATATCAATCAGTCTGCCATCTCAGTTCTGGCCCCAGCATCACTTCCAATAATGACAAACTCAGGGTTTGTCAGTGCATCGTTAACAGGTTAAAGACCTTCAGATGATTCTTTTAAAGTATACCAGGCAAATTGGCTCATTTTTTCCCCCAACAAGTGCCACTTTGGAATTGGCACATAAATGCTGATGGGACTCATGGTTTGAGGGCAAGTCCTCTGGCCCTAAAAGTTGGCAGGAAATGGCAGGAATTTGCAGGGTGGGCTGGTGATTCATGATGCACTGTGGCATATCCTTTAGGAGAGCCAAGAAAGAGCCATTTATTCTTTGGGACCCCATTCATCCTGGTAGGGTCCCATGTGACTCATGTAGCCTCAAAATGGTATCTTTACCCTCTCCTGCTTCTTTTCTTTCTCCTCGTTCTAAAGGTTTGTGATCTACGATTGGCTCCCCAGGACACGTAAGCTGTTTTCTCATTTGTTCCCATTTCTGCTCCCCCTTCTCATTTCTGTTCCTATTCTGAGACTGTCCACATCCTTTCTCATACTCTCCTCACTGAAGCAGTAATAGCCGGTCTAAGTTCTTCTCTGGCTTGGGGCTGCAGTGACAGACTGTTCATTTGCTTATGTGGATTCTGTGCCTGAAGAATAGTTTGGGAACCTTCAGTGGAATTTCAACCTTACTTTTAGTTGGATTATGTGCTATATTTCAGACAACTGTAATTCCACCCAGCTTTGTGTTTGGTCACAGATGTTTGCTATCTGAGTTCTGAAGTTTTTATAGAAGAGTTTATCTATGATTTTTTAACCCCAAGTGTTGCTATAGTGCTAGGACTCAACATTCTGCCCTGTCAGGATTCAGGTGCTATAACTGAGATTTGTCTAGAGCAGTGGTTCTCAAACTTACCTGTGTGTATGAACGAGCTGGGGTTGCTTTAAAGCACCAGTTCTGAATCAGTAAGCCTGACACTGAGCCCAATAACCTGCATTTCTAACAAGCTCCCATGTGAGGCTGATGCTCACATTTTGAGTAGCAACAGGTAGAGGGAGGCGAGTTGGGGGATCTTCAGAAATATCCCATATTTTTCTTCTGGAGATGTGTGAGGATTGCCATTGGTGGGTAATGAAACGTGACTCTTTTTTTTTTTCTTTTTCTAGTATTTTCCTAGAACTTGTCTCTTCAACCAAAGCACTAAATATTTTGCCACACAGCCAATGAAAAATGCTGTGTATAGGGATTTCACATATTTTCTTAGTTTCAATTACTTTAAAAATAGTGTTAGCACAGCACTCTTTTGTCCATGTGTAAATTATAAATTTGAAAAATAAACAACTGTACCTCAGATGTAAGGATAGGTGAGTTTCCTATATCACTTCTACGCAATTGGAGGCATTCTTCCTGGGATTAGGGAAGGGATTTGTGGATGATTCATACTGGGGAGAGGGGTGGTGTGTGTGAAACAAAAAGTGAGAGTTGTATTTACTAAAAATTTTAATCTATCATTGAATGAAAGTTTCTTTAACCCCATATGTTTTCATTTTCATGCTCATAAAGGAAGAAAAAGTTTAAGACTTCCTCCCTTCTGTTTGACACAGTTTAAACCAATCCTTCTTTAAATCTTTGCCTTGGGCCGTAATCACCATAAAAAGGAACAGATCTGGGGTGCTAAGATAGTTCACCTAATTTAGGCCACCACTCTACTAAAACACCTGTAAGGCACATCTAGCTGGTATTTTTAAACAATATTTTTCAATTTGGTATTAGTTTCTTGGACAATTTCCTGGAATATATTTTCTTACTCCATCAGAGGTGTTTAGAATTGGATAATACAGTAATTTTAAAGAGAAAACGATAGATAGTGAGAGATTCTAACATAAAACTGAGCATTGGGATTCTAGTCCATACATGTAAAGGAGTGTGTGTGTGTGTGTGTGTGTGTGTGTGTGTGTGTGTTACTGTGGCTGCGGTTGTTGCTTGGGGGTAGAGATGGTAGAAGGCTATGGGAGAATTAGAAAAGCATTGAATATGTCTACTGTTTTAGTTCGCAAATCATGTAAGTCCTCTGAGGCATAGTTTTCTCATCTTTAAGATGGCAATGGTAAGAGGTACAATATAGTTGTCTACACATATTTTTAAAAAAATCAAATGAGATAATGATTGTTTTGGAAATCATGAAATGATACACAGAAATAAAATGAGGTGTTAAACAGTCTCAAGCACCTATGGTCTAAACCTAAATTTCATCAAGGTAGGACCCAAAATACAGTATAAGAACCATTCCCCAAATACTCCAGCCTTGTGGCCTTATACCCTGTGTGTTCGTTAATAGTTAAATAAATTGGTTCAAGTCCTCATTCCACATTCACATATGGTGAAAGACAATGAACTCACTCTTCTCACAAGCTTTAGGCCAGAATCTATGGAGAATCTCAAGGGACTTACATTTCTTGTGGTCACCTCCTTCTTCAATTACTTTTACCTATTTGAATTTCTGATTTTTTTCACAGCCTGCCTTCTGTGGTTGGTCCTTGAACTCTGTCCCATACCATCTCTTTTGTTTGTGTTTTTTTTTTTTAATTTGTTTATTTTATTTTTTTATTTTTATTTTTTATTGCATTTTAGGTTTTGGGGTACATGTGCAGAGCATGCAATACAGTTGCATAGGTACACACATGGCAGTGTGTTTTGTTTGCTTTCTCGCTTCACCTGCATTTGGCATTTCTCCCCAGGCTATCCCTCCCCACCTCCCCCTCCCACTGGCCCTCCCCTTTTCCCCCCAATAGACCCCAGTGTTTACTACTCCCCTCTCTGTGTCCATGTGCTCTCATTTTTCATCACCCGCCTATGAGTGGGAATATGCGGTGTTTCATTTTCTGTTCTTGTGTCAGTTTGCTGAGAATGATGTTCTCCAGATTCATCCATGTCCCTACAAATGACAGGAGCTCATCATTTCTGATTGCTGCATAATATTCCATGGTGTATATGTGCCACATTTTCCCAATCCAGTCTATCATCAGTGGGCATTTGGGTTGATTCCAGGTCTTTGCTATTGTAAACAGTGCTGCAATGAACATTCGTGTACATGTGTCCTTATAGTAGAACGATTTATAGTCCTTTGGATATATACCCAATAATGGGATTGCTGGGTCAAATGGAATTTCTATTTCTAAGGCCTTGAGGAATCGCCACACTGTCTTCCACAATGGGTGAACTAATTTACACTCCCACCAACAGTGTAGAAGTGTTCCTTTTTCTCCACATCCTCTCCAGCATCTGTTGTCTCCAGATTTTTAAATGATCGCCATTCTAACTGGCGTGAGATGGTATCTCAATGTGGTTTTGATTTGCATCTCTCTGATGACCAGTGACGATGAGCATTTTTTCATATGATTGTTGGCCTCATATATGTCTTCTTTCGTAAAGTATCTGTTCATATCCTTTGCCCACTTTTGAATGGGCTTGTTTTTTTCCTGTAAATCTGTTTGAGTTCTTTGTAAATTCTGGATATCATCCCTTTGTCAGATGGGTAGACTGCAAAAATTTTTTCCCATTCTGTTGGTTGCCGATTCACACTAGAGACTGTTTCTTTTGCTGTGCAGAAGCTGTGGAGTTTCATTAGGTCCCATTTGTCTATTTTGGCTTTTGTTGCCAATGATTTTGGTGTTTTGTTTATGAAGTCCTTGCCTACTCCTATGTCCTGGATGGTTTTGCCTAGATTTCCTTCTAGGGTTTTTATGGTGCCAGGTCTTATGTTTAAGTCTTTAATCCATCTGGAGTTAATTTTGGTGTAAGATGTCAGGAAGGGGTCCAGTTTCTGCTTTCTGCACATGGCTAGCCAGTTTTCCCAGCACCATTTGTTGAACAGGGAATCCTTTCCCCATTGCTTGTTTTTGTCAGGTTTATCAAAGATTGTATGGTTGTAGATATGTTGTGTTGCCTCTGATGCCTCTGTTCTGTTCCATTGGTTGATATCTCTGTTTTGGTACCAGTACCATGCTGTTTTGATTACTGTAGCCTTGTAGTATAGTTTGAAATCCGGTAGTGTGATGCCCCCCGCTGTGTTCTTTTTGCTTAGAATTGACTTGGCTATGCGGGCTCTCTTTTGGTTCCATTTGAAGTTCATGGTGGTTTTTTCCAGTTCTGTGAAGAAAGTGAATGGTAGCTTGATGGGGATAGCATTGAATCTGTAAATTACTTTGGGCAGTATAGCCATTTTCACGATATTAATTCTTCCTAACCATGAACATGGAATGTTTCTCCATCTGTTTGTGTCCTCTCTGATTTCATTGAGCAGTGTTTTGTAGTTTTCCTTGAAGAGGTCCTTTATGTTCCTTGTGAGTTGTATTCCAAGGTATTTTATTCTCTTTGTAGCAATTGTGAATGGCAGTTAGTTCTTGATTTGGCTCTCTTTAAGTCGGTTATTGGTGTAGAGGAAGGCTTGTGATTTTTGCACATTGATTTTATATCCTGAGACTTTGCTGAAGTTGCTTATCATTTTCAGGAGTTTTTGGGCTGAGGTGATGGGGTCTTCTAGGTATACTATCATGTCATCTGCAAATAGAGACAATTTGGCTTCCTCCTTTCCTATTTGAATACCCTTTATTTCTTTTTCTTGCCTGATTGCTCTGGCTAGAACTTCCAGTACTATATTGAATAGGAGTGGTGAGAGAGGGCATCCTTGTCTAGTGCCGGATTTCAAAGGGAATGCTTCCAGTTTTTGCCCATTCAGTATGATATTGGCTGTTGGTTTGTCATAAATAGCTTTTATTGCTTTGAGATATGTTCCATTGATACCGAGTTTATTGAGGGTTTTTAGCATAAAGGGCTGTTGAATTTTGTCAAAGGCCTTCTCTGCATCAATTGAGATAATCATGTGGTTTTTGTTTTTGGTTCTGTTTATGTGGTGAATTACGTTGATAGACTTGCGTATGTTGAACCAGCCTTGCATCCCCGGGATGAATCCTACTTGATCATGATGAATAAGTTTTTTGATTTGCTGTTGCAATCGGCTTGCCAGTATTTTATTGAAGATTTTTGCATCTATGTTCATCATGGATATTGGCCTGAAGTTTTCTTTTCTTGTTGGGTCTCTGCCGGGTTTTGGTAACAGGATGATATTGGTCTCATAGAACGATTTGGGAAGGATTCCTTCTTTTTGGATTATTTGGAATAGTTTCAGAAGAAATGGTACCAACTCTTCTTTGTGTGTCTGGTAGAATTCGGCTGTGAACCCGTCTGGACCTGGGCTTTTTTTATGTGGTAGGCTCTTAATTGCTGCCTTGACTTCTGCCCTTGTTATTGGTCTATTCATAGTTTCAGCTTCCTCCTGGTTTAGGCTTGGGAGGACACAGGAGTCCGGGAATTTATCCATTTCTTCCAGGTTTACTAGTTTATGTGCATAGAGTTCTTCCAGGTTTACTAGTTTATGTGCATAGAGTTGTTTGTAATATTCTCTGATGATGGTTTGAATTTCTATGGAATCTGTGATGATTTCCCCTTTATCATTTTTTATTGCATCTATTAGGTTGTTCTCTCTCTTTTTTTAAATCAATCTGGCTAGTGGTCTGTCTATTTTGTTGATCTTTTCCAAAAACCAGCTCTTGGATTTATTGATTTTTTGAAGGGTTTTTCGTGTCTCAATCTCCTTCAGTTCAGCTCTGATCTTAGTTATTTCTTGTCTTCTGCTGGGTTTTGAGTTTTTTTGATCTTGCTCCTCTAGCTCTTTCAATTTTGACGATAGGGTGTCAATTTTGGATCTCTCCATTCTTCTCATATGGGCACTTATTGCTATATACGTTCCTCTAGAGACTGCTTTAAATGTGTCCCAGAGATTCTGGCACGTTGTGTCTTCGTTCTCATTGGTTTTGAAGAACTTCTTTATTTCTGCCTTCATTTCATTGTTTATCCAGTCAACATTCAAGAGCCAGTTGTTCAGTTTCCATGAAGCTGTGCGGTTCTGGGTTGGTTTCTGAATTCTGAGTTCTAACTTGATTGCACTATGGTCTGAGAGGCTGTTTGTTATGATTTCAGTTGTTTTGCATTTGCTGAGCAGTGCTTTACTTCCAATCATGTGGTCAATTTTAGAGTAGGTGTGATGTGGTGCTGAGAAGAATGTATATTCTGTGGATTTGGGGTGGAGAGTTCTGTAAATGTCTATCAGATTTGCTTGCTTCATGTCTGAGTTCAAGCCCTGGATATCCTTGTTGATTTTCTGTCTGGTTGATCTGTCTAATATTGACAGTGGAGTGTTAAAGTCTCCCACTATTATTGTGTGGGAGTCTAAGTCTCTTTGTAAGTCGTTAAGAACTTGCCTTATTTATCTGGGTGCTCCTGTATTGGTTCCATATATGTTTAGGATTGTTAGCTCTTCTTGTTGTATCGATCCTTTTACCATTATGTAATGGCCTTCTTTATCTCTTTTGATCTTTGTTGCTTTAAAGTCTATTTTATCAGAGATGAGAATTGCAACCCCTGCTTTTTTTTTGCTCTCCATTTGCTTGGTAAATCTTCCTCCATCCCTTTATTTTGAGCGTTTGTGTATCCTTGCATGTGAGATGGGTTTCCTGGATACAGCACACTGATGGGTTTTGGCTTTTTATCCAATTTGCCAGTCTGTGTCTTTTGATTGGTGCATTTAGTCCATTTACATTTAGGGTTAATATTGTTATGTGTTAATTTGATACTGCCATTTTGATGCTAGCTGGCTGTTTTGCCCGTTAGTTGTTGTAGATTCTTCATTATGTTGATGCTCTTTAGCGTTTAGTGTGATTTTGGAATGGCTGGTACTGGTTATTACTTTCTATGTGTAGTGCCTCTTTCAGGAGCTCTTGTAAAGCAGGCCTGGTGGTGACAAAATCTCTGAGTACTTGCTTGTTTGCAAAGGATTTTATTTTTCCTTCACTTCTGAAGCTCAGTTTGGCTGGATATGAAATTCTGTGTTGAAAATTTTTTTCTTTAAGGATGTTGAATATTGGCCCCCACTCTCTTCTGGCTTGTAGAGTTTCTGCCGAGAGATCTGCTGTGAGTCTGATGGACTTCCCTTTGTGGGTGACCCGACCTTTCTCTCTGGCTGCCCTTAATATTTTCTCCTTTATTTCAACCTTGTTGAATCTGACGATTATGTGCCTTGGGGTTGCTCTTCTTGCGGAATATCTTTGTGGTGTTTTCTGTATTTCCTGTAATTGAATGTTGGCCTGTCTTGCTAGGAGGGTGAAATTTTCCTGGATAATGTCCTGAAGAGTATTTTCCAGCTTGGATTCATTCTCTTCGTCATATTCTGGTACACCTATCAAACGTAGGTTAGGTCTTTTCACATAGTTCCACATTTCTTGGAGACTTTGTTCATTCCTTTTTGCGCTTTTTTCTCTGATCTTTGTTTCTCGTTTTATTTCACTGAGTTGATCTTCGACTTCTGATATTCTTTCTTCTGCTCGGTCAATTCAGCTATTGAAACTTGTGTTTGCTTCGCGAAGTTCTCATATTGTGTTTTTCAGCTTCTTTAATTCATTCATATTCCTCTCTGTTATCCATTCTTGTTATCATTTCCTCAAATCTTTTTTCATATCTTTTTCCAAGGTTCTTAGTTTCTTTGCATTGATTTAAAACATGTTCTTTTACCTCACAAAAGTTTCTCATTATCCACCTTCTGAAGTCTAATTCTGTCATTTCGTCACAGTCATTCTCCGTCCAGCTTTGTTCCCTTGCTGGTGAGGAGTTTTGGTCCTTTCTAGGAGGCGAGGTGTTCTGGTTTCAGGTGTTTTCCTCCTTTTTGCGCTGGTTTCTTCCCATCTTTGTGGATTTATCCATCTGTCGTCTGTGTAGTTGCTGACTTTTTGATTGGGTCTCTGAATGGACACCCAGGTTGTTGATGATGAAGTATTTCTGTTACTTGGTTTTCCTTCTACCAGTCTAGCCCCTTCGCTATATGGCTTCTGAGTTCCACTCCAGGCCCTGCTTGTCTGGGGTGCACCTATAGCAGCTGCGGAACAGTGAGGGGTGCTACTGGTTTCTTTTTCTGCTATCTTTGTCCTAGAATGATGCCTGCCAAATGGCAGTCTTTTGGATATAGAGGAGTCAGGGAGCTGCTTGAGGAGACAGTCTGTACTTTATAGGAGCTCAATTGCTGAGCTGTGAGCTCTATTGTTCATTCAGGGCTATTAGGCTGCTATGTTTAATTCTGCTGCAACAGAACTCATTTAAAAAACCCTTTTTTTCCCAGCTGCTCTTTCTGAAGGGGTTGGGGCTTTGTTTTTGAGTGTCCGCTGTGCTGTCCTGCCCAGCTAGGAGGCGGTCTAGTCACTATTTGCCTGCCCAGGCTCCACCTTGCTGGTGTGAGGTTCGCCCTGTTGCTGCAGGCTCTGCCCTTCTGCTGCGGTCTCCGCCCTGCTGTCACAGGCTATGCCCTGTGGCGGAGTCTCTCTGTTGTGTCAGGTTGCCTCGGCAATGGCAGGCTGCATCAGCAATGGGCTTGTACCTCAGTAGGGGCTGATTGCCTCGGTAATGGTGGATGCCCCTCCCCCACGGAGCTGCATTTTAAGGGAATCTCTCACCAGGAGCATTTGGAATCGCCGTTTTGTTTGCAGCACTGCGCTACCCCAAATGCTGTGTCCCTGGGATTTCCTGGGCTGGCTCACTGTCCAAGTCCTGTTCAGTCTCAAGTTCAGCCCTCTCAGGTCTCAGTTTGCTGGTTCAACAGGGCACCCGTAACAGTGTGCTTTTGTATGGAGTATTGTGGAGCATCTCTGCGCTCTGGCACGGGCCGCAGCCACACCGGCTGCCAGCTACACTAGCCAAAACCTCTGCCTGGCATCCCGTGTCTCTTTTATACCTTAGAATTTCCCCGTTCTGTGGGCAACTAAGATCCGTCTGGAAATGCGTCCCCGACTCACCCTCTCCGCACATCCAGCGAGAGCTTCAATCTTGGGTTGTTCTCACAGTGCCATCTTGAGTCCTCTCTTGTTTGTGTTTTTTAAGGAAACTGCTTACCCCAAGTGGTTGTATGCTCACTATTGTTTTGCTGGTGATAAAAAGGCTTCCTTGCAGCAGTCCTAGCAAAGCGGATGCATCAAGTGCTGAAATAATTCACTCATTTGAGTGATAAGCACATCTCAATTTGGGTCTGTCACCTTTCAAGTGCTCCATCACCATGCGTTGCTAGTAGCTACTATCTTGGATAGCATAGCTTTAGTGCCATAAAGCACTGCTATGTATTTTTAAATTACCACTCCTTCTTTAATGTGGAGCATCTGGAATCTCAGGTAGAAGTGGAAAGATGGCCAGGCACGGTGGCTCATGCCTATAATCCCTGCACTTTGGGAAGCCAAGGTGGGCAGATCACCTGAGGTCAGGAGTTCAAGACCAGACTGGCCAACATGATGGAACCCCCCCGAACTAAAAATACAACATTAACTGGGTATGGTGGCTTGTGCCTGTAATTCCAGCTACTTGGGAGGCTGAGGCAGGAGAATCCCTTAAACCAGGGAGGTGGAGGTTGCAGTGAGCCGAGACTGTGCTATTGCATTCCAGCCTCGATGACAGAGCAAGACTCTGTCTCAAAAAAAAAAAAAGTGGCAAGAAATAGTATAAAACTTGTGAGTTATACCAACTTTTCCTTCAAAAATATATGTCTAAGAGGCCAGAGACAGTGTTTTAAAACATTTCTTTCTTCCCATCACAAATACATTATAATCAGGGACATATACACACCAGGTTCTAATACTATTCGTTCTTTTCAACGCTATTCCAAACTTTCCCAGTCAGGTTTGAGAACCATTACCCTTTTTCACTAGCTAGCCACACAGATGTTTTGGTGATCTTCCCCTCTGATCCTTTCATCATTCAAGGCTCATTTCATGGTCCCATTTCTAAAAAGTACCTGACCACTCCTGTCATCTACTCTGAACCTCTCTAACATGTGGAATCCAAGCCAACCATTTACCCTAGTTTTGAAGTATGTTGCATTTTGTATCACTTATTGTTTCACATGCATGTATACTTGTTTTCGCAACTAGATTATATGACACATCATGGCTTGAAGGGACGTGCACAGGTCTGGGATGTGTTCTGTCTCTACTGCTTGCAGGCTGTGTGCTCTCAGATGACAACCTAGCCTCCTTCTTCCTGCAGTACATAGGGCACATACTACGTACTTCACAGGGTCTTCATGAATATTAAATGCAAGAATGTACTCCCAAAGCCTGCCCCTTAGTAACTTCTCCATAAACAATTAATGATATATTTCCTTATTGCTCCTGATTTACTGAGTACCTACTAAACACCAGGCACAGCCCTCAGTTCTGGGGATACAGCTGTGAACAAGGCAGGCTTAGGATTCACTTTTTTGGGAATAGGGACCAGGCCTTATATCTCTGTTTTATTTCACATTGCAAAATAGATTGCAGAATGTATTATAAGCATTTAACAAATGCTTATTTAGGCAACATTATAGTCGAAATGCAGAATAAAAATGAGTCTGCCAGAAGTTTGATGTGGGTTTGGTATGTACTGGCTGCGGTAAAATGGGTTTTCAATTTCTCTTTGGTTTCTTTCTCAGAAGGTACTCTTCAGAGGATATTTAGTTTGACTGTCAATATGTTGTATTTTAAGCGATGTTTTGACAGCTCGAGATCAAATTTACTTTCCTGTAAGTCTCACTTGGATATCATTCTAGATTGTTTTAGTGTTTAATCTGTATTGCCAATGGGCACTCAAAACAGTGAAGATTACATGGAAGGGCTATGGAACACAGGAAATTTTAGAACAGGAAATCTCTGTAAGTCTAGCTGAGTCTACAATTGTGGCACCTCATAATTATTTTCCTTTGCAATGCTTATCTCCTTAAAATATATAGTATTTGTATAAATACACACGTACATATGAACACGACATATATATTAGCCATCTGAACCTGCATAGTAGTTTTCAGTATGCATTTACCTCTTTCTTTGTAAAGAAATCCCACTGAAACTTATTTAATACCATATTATTTCTGGACTTAAGTACATGCCCCTCTTTTCTCTTTTCTTTTTGGCATTTAGCCTTTGCAAATCTTCCTTTATTCTGCCACCTTGGAATTGAGGATGTTCTTAGTGAATTCCCTTTACGTTTTCTTTTTTTAATGGAGGAAAGTAGAGCAACTGTGTTTCCAACCTTTGTAAATAATTAAGGTCCTTGAGTCCTTGTATCATTCTGGTTGCCCTCTGTTGTACCTTCTTGATTTCAATAATATTCTTTTCATATTAATGCGATCCGTCTTGTAGGACTGCTCTCGCTGCATTCCAAATGGAGACTGTTTCAGCCCCCTCCATTCTAATGCAATAATTGTTGTTGACCTGTATTCTGTGCTTGTGCATCCAGTATTCCATTTCTTATTCTTCTGCTGCTGAAATTTTCCCCTATTGCTTTTTCTCTCTATGCTTTCTTTATTATCCAATGTCCCATTAAGATGTAAACTTCAGGGCTATCTTCAGCTTCTTTCTATCTGTCCTTGGTCACAAATAGTCACCTGCAATAGGCAACTGCTTACTCTAAAAAATTGTGCCTGCTGAAGATATAAATTGACTCAAGAAGTAGTTGGAGACATTTAGACATGAGAGAGCCCTAATGAACTCATGAGGGGACATAGGAGGGAAATTGCTAAAGTTTTCTTGGTTCAAGGAAGTAATAGTCATGTTCAATAAAGGCCATTGCCATGTTGATGCCAATGGCAGAAATGACCACTGCCCTCAGTGGACCTATCTTGTGGGCTTCTGTGATATTTCCTGTCCTTTTCTGATCCACCTTGAGTCTTCCAATTCTTCCCTGTGTCTCTGCTACATGGGGTTTCTGGTTTACTTCTTGGATTACCAGAACATTCTTCTCGCTCGCTTCTAATACACAATCTCTTTACACTTCAAATTATTCTGCACATGGCTGCCAAAATAATTTTTCATGCCTGGCACTGGGATCATGGTACTCAGTGACTTAATCCTCCAGTGAGTCTTCATGGCTCTAATCAAATAAATTCTTCCACTGTTGCCTTTGAAGGCCTCCAGCAGCTTGAAGTGGACTTGCTTATTTGAAGTAGTTGTATGTCATTTCACTGCCTTCTTGTCACCTAGCTACTTCTGCTAGATTTGGCCTTCCTTTGTGTTTGTCCCCTTCTCCCCCGCCCAGCTATCTCAAATGCATGTTTTAACATCTTCCCAACGTCTTTCAAATCTCCTTTCTCCATCTCTTTAAATGACTAATATCCAAGTTCTAAAAATGTTCCTTAAATAACATCATCCCATCACCATCCTTTGTATCAGTACTCTGCTTCTCTCAAATATATTCACGCAACAATGGTAAAATGCAAATATTTGTTTAAAATCATGCCTCCATGTCAGAAATAGTTGTATTCATTAGATGTGCATATTCATCCCAGAAGTGCCAAAGCAACTGGAAATTTGGAGCAGTTTTATCAACTATAGTCAGCTACTCTGCCAATTGGTTTCAAAAATCAGACAAACTATAATGACTTGTAATCACCTGGTTAGTAAATTTTTGATTTTTGTAGCAAATTTGATATGACTAGAAATATCTGGATAGGAACAACTTAACTTTTTATGCAATAACTTGTAAGGGATTGTGGGATGTGTGTGTGTGGTGTATGTGTGTGTGTGTGTGTGTGTGTGTGTGTGTGTACTGGGAAAGGGGTAGGGGTGTCAAAATGAGCTAGGCAAGATTTTTAAGAACACACATGTTTGAGACCCTCTGTCTACCATTCAGTTTGCACTTTGATAAATCTTTTTGATTTTAATGATTTTCTTGTCTTATTGATGATGGGCATTTTATGGAGTTGCTTTTATGGCAGCCCAGATGGAGCTGTTCTTACAGCAATCTTCATAATAATGTGATCACACTCCTTGAACTGCATTTCGTGACTTCCCAGGGATGATTCAAAGGGTACAGAATAAGACAACATTTCAATGTTATTTACGTATTCCTCCCCTTCCCTTATATCCTACCTTTGGGGAAAAAAATTAAGGCAGAATATTCTCAACTTTGGTGATTTTGTGGTGAGAGAATCTCTCATTCCTCACTGTTGAGAATGAAAATAATTCCAAACTTTCCTCATGGCATTTTACCAATGCATATCAACAACCTGTATTTCCACTTCTGGAAACCTATCATCAGGCAATCAGAAATATTATACAGGTTGAGCATTCCTTATCTGAAAACCCAAAATCCAAAATGCTCCAAGATTCAAAACTTTTTGAATGTTGACATGCCAGTCAAAGGAAATGCTCATTGAAGTATTCAGATTTCAGATTTTTGGATTTGGAATGCTGAATGCATAATACATCGGTATAATGCAAATATTCCAAAATCTGAAAAATCGAAAATCTGAAACACTTCTGTGCCCAAGTTTTTTGGATGAGGGATACTCAACCTGTAAAAGATTTACAGGCAATGGTGTTAGATTGTATATAAATGGTTGGATTATGGTTATACTCTTGTTGTATCACGGTATAATACTTCTTCATTACTCCAGGGCACCATGTTGAAGAGCTGTGTCTAGAAAGGAAACATTCTTGTAAGATGGCAGGACAGGCAAAAACTGAATCTTAATGATTTTTTTGAAGTTAGAAAAAAATACCCTCTAAAAATTCCAGTTTTTGCATTCTAAGATGGGAAAATTAAAGTTTTCTTTGGGAATTTTTTTAGTTGTTGACTGAATTACCTGTATGTTGGTGGCCTCCCTACCAACCCTGGACTACACCTCTGGATTTCATTTTCATGAGCATAAATAATCTTCTCTCTTGTTGAAGCAACTGTTATAGCCAGTTTCTGTTATTAGCAGCTAAAAATAATTTCTAACTGGATGCAGGATATTTATATAATAGTTACAAGCTGGCAGAGTTTGGGACATCCAAGTTATAAATATTCTGAAATTATTTTTTATTTTACTGAAGACCATGGTTTAAATGTGTGCTGTTTCAGATAAGCAGTAACAAGAGCAATATTAGGTATAGAGATTTATAGTTTGCAAACATATCTACAGATCTGATTTTATTGGCTCATTACAATAAACCTTAGCAAGGCTTTAATGGAAAGCAAATTAATGAGGTTACTTTGTGGGGTGGGGGTTCTAGCTTTGGAATTGGCAGTAGCTAGTCCTGTGGTTCTAGCTTTGGAATTGGCAGCAGCTAGTCCTGTGACCTCAGGTAAGTATGGTGAAGAGGCACATATTCCCATTTCATAGAGGAGGAAACTGGAGCATAATGAGGTTAAGTAGCTTTTCCAATGCTGTTGGATTTCCAGAGCTCAAGAGTCTCCTCCAGCCCTAAAACTCTATCCTGCTACTGTATTTCTGACCTCAGCCAGCTGCCTACCACATCTCAGAGTCCCTGACTATCTTCAAAGTTTTATTTTTTGCATTTCTGATATGAGGGGCTAAGACTACATGATGAAATACTAAGCTATAAAAACAGAAAAGAACAGATAAACAGAGACTCTATGATTCAAAAAAATTGGAAGAGAGGCTTTGTGGAAAGGAAAACTGTTTCTGTGAGTTTAATATGCAGATGACATGCTTTACTCATTTATTTAACCTGCCTGGCTCCCTTAGGCTTTTGGGTTTACAGTCCTAGACTAGATGACCTTGAAGCTTCCAGGCAGCTCAACAACATGTGACTGTCAAGTGGGCAGAGATTGCCAGTTAATATTAGAAGCAGACCATCCAAAAATACTTACATCTTGATGAGAAGATAGAAAATTTTATAGAAAAATGATACATTCTATATGTAATATTTTTAAGCATTAGATACATGCATTTGTAATATTTGTGACATGTAACTAAGACAACCATTTTAGCTTAAGGCTCTAGAGCTATGCTTTTCTTTTTTTTTATTGCATTTTAGGTTTTGGGGTACATGTGAAGAACATGCAAGATTGTTGCATAGGTACACACGTGAATATGATTTGCTGCCTTCCTCCCCTTCACCTATATCTGGTACTTCTCCCCATGCTATCTCTCCCCAACTCCTCACCCCCCGCTGTTTCACCCCTATTTCCCCCCAACAGACCCCAGTGTGTGGTGCTCCCCTCCCTGTGTCCATGTGTTCTCATTGTTCAACACCTGCCTATGAGTGAGAACATGTGGTGTTTGATTTTCTGTTCTTGTGTCAGTTTGCTGAGAATGATGGTTTCCAGGTTCATCCATGTCCCTACAAAGGACACAAACTCATCATTTTTTTATGACTGCATAATATTCCATGGTGTATATGTGCCACATTTTCCCTGTCCAGTCTATCATCGATGGGCATTTGGGTTGGTTCCAGGTCTTTGCTATTGTAAACAGTGCTGCAATGAACATTCAGGTGCATGTGTCCTTATAGTAGAACGACTTACAATCCTTTGGATATATACCCAGTAACGGGATTGCTGGGTTAATGGAATTTCCATTTCTAGGTCCTTGAGGAATGGCCACACTGTCTTCCACAATGGTTGAACTAATTTACACTCCCACCAACAGTGTAAAAGTGTTTCTATTTCTCCACATCCTCTCTAGCATCTGTTGTCTCCAGAGCATTTTTTCATATGTTTGTTGGCCTCATGTATGTCTTCTTCTGTAAAGTGTCTCTTCATATGCTTTGCCCACTTTTGAATGGGCTTGTTTGTTTTTTTCTTGTAAATCTGTTTTAGTTCTTTGTATATTTTGGATATCAGTCCTTTGTCAGATGGGTAAACTGCAAACATTTTTTTCCCATTCTGTTGGTTGCTGATTCACTCTAATGACTGTTTCTTTTGCCATGCAGAAGCTGTGGAGTTTGATTAGGTCCCATTTGTCTATTTTGGCTTTTGCTGTCAATGCTTTTGGTGTTTTGGTCATGAAGTCCTTGCCTACACCTATGTCCTAAATGGTTTTGTCTAGATTTTCTTCTAGGGTTTTTATGGTGTTAGGTCTTATGTTTAAGTCTTTAATCCATCTGGGTTAATTTTAGTGTAAGGTGTCAGGAAGGGGTCCAGTTTCTAGTTTCTGCACATGGCTAGCCAGTTTTCCCAACACCATTTATTAAACAGGAAATCCTTTCCCCATTGCTTGTTTTTGTCAGGTTTGTCAAAGATTGTATGGTTGTAGATACATTGTGTTGCCTCCGAGGCCTCTGTTCTGTACCATTGGTCTACCTCTCTGTTTTGGTACCAGTACCATGCTGTTTTGATTACTGTAGCCTTGTAGTATAGTTTGAAGTCAGGTAGTGTGATGCCTCCAGCTTTCTTCTTTTTGCTTAGAATTGAATTGGCTCTGTGGGTTCTCTTTTGGTTCCATATGAAGTTCATGGTGGTTTTTTCCAGTTCTGTGAAGAAGGTCATTGGTAACTTGATGGGGATAGCATTGAATCTGTAAATTACTTTGGGCAGTATAGCCATTTTCATGATATTAATTCTTCCTAACCATGAACATGGAATGTTTCTCCATCTCTTTGTGTCCTCTCTTATTTTGTTGAGCAGTGGTTTGTAGTTTTCTGTGAAGAGGTCCCTTACGTTCCTTGTGAGTTGTATTCCTAGGTATTTTATTGTTTTTGTAGCAACTGTGAATGGCAGTTTGTTCTTGAATTGGCTCTCTTTCAGTCTGTTATTGGTGTATAGGAATGCTTGTGATTTTTACAGATTGGTTTTATATCCTGCGACTTTGCTGAAGTTGCTTAATAGTTTCAGGAGTTTTTGGGCTGAGGTGATGGGGTCTTCTAGGTATACTGTCATGTCATCTGCAAATAGAGACAATTTGGCTTCCACCTTTTCTATTTGAATACATTTTATTTCTTTTCCTTGCCTGATTGCTCTGGCTAGCACTTCCAGTACTATATTGAATAGGAGTGGTGAAAGAGGGCATCCTTGTCTAGTGCCAGATTTCAAAGGGAATGCTTTCAGTTTTTGCCCATTCAGTATGATATTGGCTGTTGGTTTGTCATAAATAGCTTTTATTGCTTTGATATACGTTCCATTAATACCGAGTTTATTGAGGGTTTTTAGCATAAAGGGCTGTTGAATTTTGTCAAAGGCCTTCTCTGCATCAATTGAGATAATCATGGGGTTTTTGTTTTTGGTTCTGTTTATGTGGTGAATTACGTTTATAGACTTGTGTATGTCGAACCAGCCTTGCATCCCCGGGATGAATCCTACTTGATCATGATGGATAAGTTTTTTGATGTGCTGTTGCAATCGGCTTGCCAGTATTTTATTGAAGATTTTTGCATCTATGTTCATTATGGATATTGGCCTGAAGTTTTCTTTTCTTGTTGGGTCTCTGCCAGGTTTTGGTAACAGGATGATATTGGTCTCATAAAATGATTTGGGAAGGATTCCTTCTTTTTGGATTATTTGGAATAGTTTCAGAAGGAATGGTACCAGCTCCTCTTTGTGTGTCTGGTAGAATTCAGCTGTGAACCCATCTGGACCTGGGCTTTTTTTGTGTGGTAGGCTGTTAATTGCTGCCTCAACTTCAGACCTTGTTATTGGTCTATTCATAGTTTCAGCTTCCTCCTGGTTTAGGCTTGGGAGGACACAGGAGTCCAGGAATTTATCCATTTCTTCCAGGTTTACTAGTTTATGTGCATAGAATTGTTCGTAATATTCTCTGATGATGGTTTGAATTTCTGTGGAATCTGTGGTGATTTCCCCTTTATCATTTTTTTTTGCATCTATTTGGTTGTTCTCTCTTTTCTTTTTTATCAGTCTGGCTATTGGTCTGTCTATTTTTTGATCTATTCAAAAAATCAGGTCTTGGATTCATTGATTTTTTGAAGGGTTTTTCGTGTCTCTATCTCCTTCAGTTCAGCTCTGATCTTAGTTACTTCTTGTCTTCTGATAGGTTTTGAGTTTTTTTGATCTTGCTCCTCTAGCTCTTTTAATTTTGACAATAGGGTGTCATTTTTGGATCTCTCCACTCTTCTCATATGGGCACTTATTGCTA
This sequence comes from Callithrix jacchus, assembly GCF_049354715.1. Lineage (NCBI taxonomy): Eukaryota > Metazoa > Chordata > Mammalia > Primates > Cebidae > Callithrix > Callithrix jacchus. The sequence goes on from NC_133518.1 coordinate 56,818,280, forward strand.
TATATTTTCCTCTAGAGACTGCTTTAAATGTGTCCCAGAGATTCTGGTATGTTGTGTCTTTGTTCTTGTTGGTTTCGAAGAACATCTTTGTTTCTGCCTTCATTTCATTGTTTATCCAGTCAACATTCAAGAGCCAGTTGTTCAGTTTCCATGAATCTGTGCGTTTCTGAGTTAGTTTCTGAATTCTGAGTTCTAACTTGATTGCACTGTGGTCTGAAAGACTGTTTGTTATGATTTCCATTCTTTTGCATTTGCTGAGGAGTGATTTACTTCCAATTACATGGTCAGTTTTAGAGTAGGTGTGATGTGATGCTGAGAAGAATGTATATTCTGTGGATTTGGGGTGGAGAGTTCTGTAAATGTCTATCAGGTTTGTTTGTTCCAGGTCTGAGTTCAAGTCCTGGATATCTTTGTTAATTTTCTGTCTGGTTGATCTGTCTAATATTGACAGTGGAGTGTTAAAGTCTCCCACTATTATTGTGTGGGAGTCTAAGTCTCTTTGTAAGTCATTAAGAGCTTGCCTTATATATCTGGGTGCTCCTGTATTGGGTCCATATATTTTTGGGATCGTTAGCTCTTCTTGTTGTATTGATCCTTTTACCATTATGGAATGACCTTTTTTGTCTCTTTTGGTCTTTGTTGCTTTAAAGTCTATTTTATCAGAGATGAGAATTGCAACTCCTGCTTTATTTTGCTCTCCATTTGCTTGGTAAATCTTCCTCCATCCCTTTATTTTGAGCGTTTGTGTATCCTTGCATGTGAGATGGGTTTCCTGGATACAGCACACTGATGGGTTTTGGTTTTTTATCCAATTTGCCAGTCTGTGTCTTTTCGTTGGTGCATTTAGCCCATTTACATTTAGGATTAATATTGTTATGTGTGAATTTGCTACTGCCATTTTGATGCTAGCTGGCTGTTTTGCCCGTTAGTTGATGTAGATTCTTCAATTTGTTGATGCTGTTTAGCATTTAGTGTGATTTTGGAATGGCTGGTACTGGTTGTTACTTTCTATGTGTAGTGCCTCTTTCAGGAGCTCTTGTAAAGCAGGCCTGGTGGTGACAAAATCTCTGAGTACTTGCTTATTTGCAAAGGATTTTATTTTTCCTTCACTTATGAAGCTCAGTTTGGCTGGATGTATAATTCTGGGTTGAAAGTTCTTTTTTTAAGAATGTTGAATATTGGCCCCCACTCTCTTCTGGCTTGTAGAGTTTCTGCCGAGAGATCTGCTGTGAGTCTAATGGGCTTCCCTTTGTGGGTAACCCAACCTTTCTCTCTGGCTGCCCTTAGTATTTTCTCCTTCATTTCAACCCTGGTGAATCTGACAATTATGTGCCTTGGGGTTGCTCTTCTTGTGGAGTATCTTTGTGGTGTTCTCTGTATTTCCTGGATTTGAATGTTGGCCTGCCTTGCTAGGTTGGGGAAATTTTCCTGGATAACATCCTGAAGAGTATTTTCCAGCTTGAATTTGTTCTCTTCATCACCTTCTGGTACACCTATCAAATGTAGGTTAGGTCTCTTCACATAGTCCCACATTTCTTGATGACTTTGTTCATTCCTTTTTGCATTTTTTCCTCTAATCTTGGTTTCTCATTTTATTTCATTGAGTTATCTTTGACTTCTGATATTCTTTCTTCTGCTTGGTCAATTTGGCTGTTGAAACTTGTGCATGCTTTGCAAAGTTCTTGTGTCATGTTTTTCAGCTACTTCAGTTCATTCATATTCCTCTCTAAGTTATCCATTCTTCTTATCATTTTCTCATATCTTTTTTCAAGGTTCTTAATTTCTTTGCATTGATTTAATACATGTTCTTTTAGCTCACAGAAGTTTCTCATTACCCACCTTCTGAAGTCTAATTCCATCATTTCGTCACAGTCATTCTCCGTCCAGCTTTGTTCCCTTGCTGGTGAGGAGTTTTGGTCCTTTCTAGGAGGCGAGGTGTTCTGGTTTTGGGTGTTTTCCTCCTTTCTGTGCTGGTTTCTTCCCATCTTTGTGGATTTATCTACCAGTCGTCTGAGTAGTTGCTGACTTTTTGATTGGGTCTCTGAGTGGACGCCCAGATTGTTGATGATGACGTATTTCTGTTACTTGGTGTTCCTTCTACCAGTCTATCCCCTCTGCTGTATGACTGCTGAGGTCCACTTTAGGCCCTGCTTGTCTGGAGTACACCTGTAGCAGCTGTGGAACAGTAAGAGTTGCTACCAGTTTCTTCTTCTGCTATCTTTGTCCCAGGATGATGCCCGCCAAATGTCAGTCTGATCAGTCCTTTTTGAGGTGACTCTTTGGATATACAGGGGTCAGGGAGCTACTTGAGGAGATGGTCTGTACTTTATAGGAACTCAAGTGCTGAGCTGTGAACTCTGTTGTTCATTCAGGGCTGTTAGCCAGCTGCATTTAAGTCTGCTGCAGCAGAACTCATAAAACCCCTTTTTTTCCTCAGATGCTCTGTCTCGGGGAGTTGGGGCTTTCTTTATGAGTGTCCGTTGCTGTATCCTGCCCAGCTAGGAGGCAGTCTAGTCACTATTTGCCTGCCGAGGCTCCGCCCTACTGGCGTGGGGTCTGCCCTGTTGCTGTGGGCTCTGCCCTGCAACCACAGTCTCTGCCTTGCTGCCACGAGCTCTACCCTGTGGCAGAGTCTCTCGGTTATGGCGGGTTGCCTCAGCAATGGCAGGCTGTGTCAGCAATGGGAGTGTACCTCAGTGGGGCGGATTGCCTTGGTAATGGCAGACGCCCCTCCCCAACAGCTGCACCGTCCTGGATTCAGCTGTGCCTGCAGTGAAACTCTCCACCCAGAGCGTTTTGAATCACCGTTTTGTTTGTCCGTGTGGGGGTGAAACCCACCAAGCCTGCTCACCTGGCTCCCTGCCTCAGAGCGCCTTTTTTTTTTTTTTTTTTTTTAAGTTGAATGGTTCACTCTCTCCCAGTTGTTTCAGTCACCTGCTGTTAGGGCACCAGGATCTGTGTGATTTCCTGTGCAGTGACCCACTGCGATGGCTCAAACGCCACTTCCCAGGAATCTCCTGGTCTGGCTCACTGTCCAAGTCCCATTTAATCAGATGGATATGGTAATCTGCCCTCCCAAATCTCAGATTGCTGGTTTAACAGGGCACCCAGACCTGTGTGTTTTGTGTGGAGTGTTGCGGAGTGCCGCTGCGCTGCAGCGCCGGCCGAAGCAGCCAAAAAGTCTGCACTGGCATCCCGTGTCTTTCCTACACCTGGGGATTTCCCCGTTCTGTGGGCAACAAAGATCCATCTGGAATGTGGCTTTGACTCACCCTCTGTGCATTCACTGAGAGCTGCAATCCTGAGTTGTTCTTACCGTGCCATCCTGAATCCCCTTTATTTCTTTTTCTTGCCTGATTGCTCTGGCTAGAACTTCCAATACTATATTGAATAAGAGTGATGAGAGAGGGCATCCTTGTCTGGTGTCAGATTTCAAAGGGAATGCTTCCAGTTTTTGCCCATTCAGTATTATATTGGCTTTGGGTTATTCATATATAGCTATTATTATTTTGAGATATGTTCCATCAATACCTAGTTTATTGAGGGTTTTTAGCATAAACGGCTGTTGAATTTTGTCAAAGGCCTTCTCTGCACTGATTGAGATAATCATGTGGTTTTTGTCTTTGGTTCTGTTTATGTGGTGAATTATGTTTATAAACTTGCATTTGTTGAACCAGCCTTGCATCCCTGGGATGAATCCCACTTGGTCATGGTGGATAAGCTTTTTGATGTGCTGTTGCAATCAGTTTGCCAGTATTTTATTGAAGATTTTTGTGTCTATGTTCATCACAGATATTAGCCTGAAGTTTTCTTTTCTTGTTGGGTCTCTGCCGGGTTTTGGTATCAGGATGATGTTGGTCTCATAAAATGATTTGGGAAGGATTCCCTCTTTTTGGATTATTTGGAATAATTTCAGAAGGAATGTACCAGCTCCTCTTTGTATGTCCGGTAGAATTTGGCTGTGAACCCATCTGGACCTGGGCTTTTTTTGTGTGGTAGGCTCTTAATTGCTGCCACACAATAATAGTGGGAGACTTTAACACCCCATTGTCAATATTAGACAGATCAACCAGACAGAAAATCAACAAGGATATCCAGGGCTTGAACTCAGACCTGCAACAAGCAAACCTAATAGACATTTACCAAACTCTCCACCCCAAATCCACAGAATATACATTCTTCTCAACACCACATCATACCTACTCTAAAATTGACCATGTAATTGGAAGTAAATCACTCCTCAGCAAATGCAAAAGAATGGAAATCATAACAAACAGTCTCTCAGACCACAGTGCAATCAAGTTAGAACTTAGAATTCAGAAACTAACTCAGAAACGCACAGATTCATGGAAACTGAACAACTGGCTCTTGAATGTTGACTGGATAAACAATGAAATGAAGGCAGAAACAAAGATGTTCTTTGAAACCAACAGGAACAAAGACACAACATACCAGAATCTCTGGGACACATTTAAAGCAGTGTCCAGAGGAAAAGAAATAGCAATAAATGCCCACATGAGAAGCAAGGAGAGATCTAAAATTGACACTCTATCATCAAAATTAAAAGAGCTAGAGGAGCAAGATCAAAAAAACTCAAAACCTATCAGAAGACAAGAAGTAACTAAGATCAGAGCAGAACTGAAGAAAATAGAGACACAAATAACCCTTCAAAAAATCAATAAATCCAGGAGCTGGTTTTTTGAAAAGATCAACAAAATAGACAACTAGACAGTTTAATAAAAAAGAAAAGAGAGAATAACCAAATAGATGCAATAAAAAACGATAAAGGAGATATCACCACAGATTCCACAGAAATTCAAACCATCATCAGAGATTATTACAAACAACTCTATGCACATAAACTAGTAAACCTGGAAGAAGTGGATAAATTCCTGGACACTTGCATCCTCCGAAGCCTAAACCAGGAAGAAGTTGAAACCCTGAATTGATCAATAACAAGGTATGCTTTTCAGTACTCTAGCTGCTAGAGTCATTTGGCTATTTCCATTTAAACTGAAATTAGTTACAATTAATTAAAATGAAATAAAATTAAACAATTCAGTTCCTCAGTCCCACTAGTCACATTTCAAGTGTTCCATTGCCACAAGTGTCTGGTGGGTGCCATGTTGGACAGTGCAGATTACAGAACATTCCCATCGTCACAGAAAGTTCTGTTTAACAGTGCCACTCTACATCTGTTGTTCTCAACTTTTCTATACCTCCAACATATCTGAGGTATATAATATAATGCCTTAAAAAACAATACCTCCCACTGTGTTTTAGAATCTGGGTGAGGGGGATTCCCTAAAATGCCCCACTTTATTCTCATATGTGTTCTCTCACTTCCAAGTCCCAGTGAGAATCACTATTCCTAAAAAGCTTGTACTTGGATGCACATTGGAATCACCTGGGAGTTTTAAAAATTATTAGTGGGTAGCTAGGTCCCACTCCAAGGAATTCTGCCTTAATTAAGCCTTGGGATTTTAAAAGTCTTCCCAGGGGGTTCTAGTGGGCAGCCAAGATGGAAAAAAACACTAACCCTGAAAGAGATTAGTATTTGGTAATTAACAGATTAGCACTTGGTTGATCCCATTAGGAAATTATGAATAAGAAATTATGTTTTACTACCAGAAGCATTTCATAATGACTTCCCTCTAATCTTTTTAAAAATATATATATCATTTATAGTTATTTTAATGAAGAGGTCATCAGAAAATAAAAGTTTTGACTTGATTCACCAAAATTATTTAAACAGGTGAATTTCAAATTAAAACCCTTCCAAGATGTCCTGTCTTCCTTAGGATAAAGCAACAAATTATGAACTCTCCTTAGTCTTTGCTTTAATCTCTGCCTTCTAACTACATTACATGCTTTTAATTCCTTAAATGTACCATACTGTCTCTTACTTCTGGGACTTCAAGTGTATAATTCCCTCTGCCTGGAGCTCTTTGTTCTCTTTCCTTCTTCTACTGCTGCCATTATCCTCCCCCTTCACCTGACCTTTAAATCTTAGTTTCAACTTTACCTCTTCAGTGGGGACTTCTCTGATGGAGACTAGGTTATTGCAGCACAGACTCACACTAATGTTTGCCAACCATTCTAAGTGGTCTCTTGTATTCTCTAGTCCCCTTGCAGTAAGGCAGAGTCACATGAGTTTTTGGCCAGATGGAGAGAAGAAATGGCATGAGGCAATCTCATAAGCAGTGAAGGCTCATGTTTGATTTTTCTGTCTCTTTTCTGCTTCATGGTGATAAGTAGCATTCCAGACAGTAGAATCTCCTTCAGCCTGAGCTGCTCTCTGACCATGTGGAGTACAGAGCACCAGTTGAATATGGAGCAAAGATGAGAAAGAAGTCTTTGTTGTGTTGAGTTTTGGTGGTTACTTTGTTATTACAGCATATTCTAACTTAACATGACTATCAGATATATTTCCTCTTATGTGCTTTCATTGCAATGGTTGTCCCCTTTGTGGTGGGGTTCATGATGTGATTAGAAAAATAAGGATAATGTAATGACATTTCCCTGAAACTAAATTTCTTCAAATTAAAGAACTATTATTTATTCAAATATTACATCTTCTTATTTAAGGGGTTACAACTTACTGTTGTTTTTGAGATATTGGTGGGTAACAACTCTATAAATGTGACTATCTTTCAATGTCCTTACTTCAAATGTTGGTAGTTGTATATTGTACCCTATGTTAACTTTTTGCATTTTATTTTTAAAGTGTGCATTTTGTTGCTTTATCCTAAAGAAGACAGGAAATCATTGGAAGAGTTTTTAATCAATCCTGATTTTAAGAGATCTCCAGGATCCGAGAAAATAAGTAACCTGTACAAAAACCCACAGCTAGTATTTAAGCTGGGTTTGCACCCTGTTTCCCAGAAGCTTTCTGCTACTTGAGACACTTTCTTCTCACTGTGCCTTTCATTGTTCCATCTTCTGCATTTGTTTTCTTAGTTCTCATTCTGAAAAATTTGTATTTATGTTCTTCTTAGAGATTTGCTTCCAGTGTGTAATAGCATTTCCTTTTACACGATGTTACCTTTTTTATTCTTTTTATAAACACAAACTTGTTTACTTAATACTTAATTGAGTTGTTAAGACTAAGTGGTTATTTAATCATTTATTATAATAAAAAGATCCATTAAAACTTGTTTTTCCTTATGATTAATGTGGGGTTTGGCCTTTTATTTTTCCCCTAAAATAATGCTTCAACCTGAGAACCTATGGGTAGAGCTAAGGGTAAATTTTCAGCCCAAGGGAAATTATAAATTATTAAATGAGATGTTGAGGGATGTATAAGGATTTTTGAAATAGACTCTTTTGCTTGTTTGTTTTTAAACATAGCCCATCCTTATTTTTTTTTTGAAAAGTAGACAACTGGATAAACTAAAACTGAAAGCAACACTGCATCTTCACAGGGCATAGAATTTCACCCTCTGAATACCGTGGGTGATTTCTAGGAGAGCACACTAGCAAACAGACACGCTCTTGTATATGCTGCTATTTCTTTTATATTTTTAACAGAAACAAAATTGGAAACATACCTGAGAGTGGATCTTTGTAAGAAGAAATAACAGGGGAAAAATATCCCTGTGCTCATGTTGGGGAGAAAAACCCACCATCGTCCTGGTCATGATCAGGAAAAGGAGGATAGTCACAAAGACCTCTTTGTGTGAGAAGCTCAGGTTAGATTACCCTACCCAGCGGGCAGGGTGGACACGCTCTCTGCCATGTCTTCCCGATCTCTGAAGCCAGATGGAGGTCCCCAGTCCAGCTCAAGTTTCATAAAAGGGCTCATGGCCCTTCCATGGTGCTGCTCTTTTTATTCAGTTTTTTACAATTCATATTCTCTGGTTTTGATTTTCTTTTTTTTCTTTCAGACTGAAAAAAAGTTCTTTTCAAAGGGCTCCCCACAATTCCTGGTAGTCATGTGTGCAGTTGTAAAGATTTTTGACTATAAATGTTTATTCCTTTTGAATTCACATGCTCCTGTTCATTTTATTACTATGCTATATGTGAGAATATGTTTATTCACATAAATGGTTAATTTGTGTATGTATGTATGTATGTATATATATGTATTACTATGTTTTATATATGTATTTCTATGGTTTGTGTGTATATATGTATATGTACACATACATACACAGAAGCATAGAAATAAAATATAGAAATAATATTAAAAATATATATTTATATATTTGAACTACCTTATCTTACAAGAAAAGCCTAAGTAAACATTCTCAAAAATATATTTATACATAAATAAAATATAGATCTAATTAACAAGCAAAAAAGAAGCAAAATATCTTCTCAAGACAATATATAGTAAACCAGAAAAGCAGAATGGCATCATGTACACTGCCTGCTATTATCATCATGCTTTCCTAGCCAACAGAGCTAAGCTCATGGGCTGAATGCAATTAGCATCTTTTCTGGATGTAGTGAATTGTCCTGTTCTACTGTGGCTAATGAATGATGGGGAGGTGTGTCCGATATAAACTATAAACTTAGAAAATATAGATCCCTGATCTAGGCAGTACTCTTGGAGCATGATTTCTTCTTCCCCACCCCCACCTCTTCTTTTTTTTTTTTAATGTGAAAAGTGTCTCTATTATTACCTGCTGTAGGCTCTGAGCATTCACACACTATTTTGTTGATTGCCCTGCCCTCAGGGACTGCACATTTAAATCCCATTTGCTGCCTGCAGCAGTGACAGGACTGCTTGGAGTTGACAGCCCCCTCTGAAGAGAACTCCCTGGGTCAGCTCCCTTGGGAGTGTTCGGGATACAGCCACAGGAGAACTGAAGTGGTACACACACAGGAAGGCCAAAAACAAATAACAACAACAACAAAGAACAAGATTCTTTCCTCCTGTTTTTTTTTAACAAGAGAGATAAAGGAGATGAGAATATGTTGATATTTGATGAATTGGTTCCATTCAGAGGAGTGCTATCATTTTAATGTCTCACCCCCGCTCTTTTTGAAACATACCCACAGTCTCTGAATTCCCATTAATGCAAAGTTCAGATAAAGCTGATGAAAAGCATCTGCCATCTTGATAGTTGCCATGGCAGATGGCGCCAGCCTTTATGCTTTTATCAGTATTAGTATCAGAATACACTTTGTGTTCCAAGCTGAGATAAAAATCACTGAAGCTGTACCTGGAAGAGGCAGTGCCACACTGCAGGCCCCACAATTCTGTATCTTGATAGAACTGCCTGTGTAAAAGCCATGCACAACAGTTTCTTGTGGTTCATGAGTTCAGCAGTGCTGATGGCATTTTGCAAACTTTGAGGATGAGGGGGCTTCTCTAAAAAGCTGCTTTACTCTTTGCTACTTTTCTTTGCCACTTGTTACCTCGGAGGGTGTGGAAACAAGTAACCATTTATGCTAACCCTGCTAGCCCTCTGGGAAGACATGTAAGAGGCATCCAATGTCTCGACTGGGGACCTGAGAGGAATGTGAAAGAGAGTTAGATTACTTGGAGCTGAGGTTGGCCTAGGTTCCAGAAGTGTACCTGCAGCTCCCTTTCAGCATGTGTGTTACAGTATTGTGATAGCCACCTCTTTTTCTATCTCTCCAAGTCATAGCTGCTGCGGCAAAGTGCCACATGTTGGTGACACAGAACTAAAACCCTGTCCCATCTTGCTACCCTTGGCATCAATCCAAGTTCTGCAGCTTCTGTGAAATGGCCCGGTGCTCCTTTGCTTATTCCAAAGGCCCTAAAGATACAACTTCAGAACACTAAAACCCTTCTACTGGCTCTTTAGTGTACATTTCCAAATATATTAGATTCTCCCTGACTCTTGTTTCCCCCACTCTGATTATGAGTGCAGTTATTTTTAGTAACATTGTTGCTTGATAAATAGAGGGGTTGTGAGATCTTAAGTTATTATGCAAGTGTTAACAACACAGCCTGGCACACCATTTGGCTGGTGCGTTGGGGGGAGATGAACAGTTGCAAAGAGGAGGAGGGCGAGGGAGTTATTTTAAATTAAAGAATACATAAATATCTATATGACATTAATAATAAGGGTTGGGAGCCATTAGAGTTGGCCGTACTGGCTTTTTAGGCACCTCCAAGAACACTTTAAAAGAATAATTTTAAAAACCCCAAAGTGACTTTTTAGTTTTTTCCACCTTAGTTAAGAGAATTGAATTGACTCAAGACCCAAATACTAGCTCCTCTATATTCTGTGATTTTTGAGAAGTTGACTTCTCTATGGTTTGTTTTTCTTATCTATGAGAAGCAGATTATAATCACATATACCTCAAAAACTGAGGATTAAATAAAAGAATAGTGTAAAACAGAAGGATATAAATGCTCAATAAATGTCCGATATTATTTTCATGAGTTCTCTATTTCTTAGCACTGAAATTGCTTTAAAGGGGATACATGTCATTAAAACTGACCTCATCGGTAGCATCTTCCTTGGTGGCACCTGACTCCTGTTTGTCCAGAATTCTCAGCACTCAGCAGCTGCTGTCTCTGTTCAACTGCAAGTCAGGCCCAGGCATGCTGCTGAGGTGCCTGTGCTGCTTGGGGGAAATCGGGCAGCCTGATTCTTACTTCAGGCCCTGAGTTCGATGGGTAACAGTTAATAAGTCATTGGCATCTATGAAATTAGTCTAGAAATCTATGGTTTATAAAAGGCCATCACAGGAAGTGGGGAGGAATAACATTACTTCCGTAACACCGGTTCTCAATCTGTGTGCTATGCCCATGACTACTTATACCAGGCTAGGGTACTGTCTCAGAGAAAAGTGAAAAAGGGTATGTGTACTCTATTCAATAATTAACATAATCTTACATTTTAAAATGGAATGATAAACATTGTCTTTTTTTCATTTTTTGAGGCATAATTTATGTACAGTAAAAGGAGTAGTTTCTAGTGTACAGTTAGTTCTCCAGGTTTTCACAAACACATGTAGTTGTGTAACCAACACTGTGATGAAGATATAGGGCACTTTTATCATTTTTAAAAATTGCCCTGTGAAAACTGTTTGCAGACAACCTGTTCCCCACACCCATTCCCTGGGAATCATTGATCTATTTTCTGTTTCTATAGTTTTGGCTTTTCAAGCCTGTCATATAAATAGGATAATATATTATGCTAATATTTTGGTCTGACTATTTTCATTTACCTTAAAATATTTGAAATTCATCTACATTGTGCTTTTCAATACTTTATTCCTTGCTATTAGGTACTATTCATTGTATAATTGTATCACAGTTTGTTTACCCACTACCCAGTTGAAGAACATTTAGGTTGTTCCCAGGTTTGGGCAGTTATGAATAAGGCTGCTATAAACATTTGTGAACATACTTTTTTGTGAATATAAGCTTTATTTCACTAGGATAAGTACTTAGGAATGTGATTGCTGAGTAAATGATAAGTATTTGTTTATATTTGTAAGAAATGATCACACTTGCAAAGTGGCTGGACTATTTTGCATTCTTGTTAACAATGTATGAAAGTTCCAGTGGCTCCACATTCTCACTAGCACTTGGAAGTGTCAGAATATTTTTGTTTTAATTTTAGCCATTGTAACAAATATGCAGTAGTTTTCATGCATATTTAATCCAACAAATAAAGATGTCAAGCATTTTTTAATGTTTAGTTGCCATCTTTGTATTTTTGGTGAAGTTTCTATTTAAATGTTTTACCTGGTTTTTTTTTTTTGGAATTGGGTCATAATTTTCTTATTATTTTTGAAATTTTTAAATATGTATGTATATATACACATATTTTACAAGCCCTTAATCAGATATGCAATTTGCAAGTCTTTTATTGAAGTCTATAGCTTGTCTTATTTATTTAACTATATAACTTACTAAAAAATTATAATCGATGAATAAAAACTGTGTATATTTATCCTGTATAACATGTGGTTTAGAAATTCACACACATTGTGGAATGGCTACATTATTTAACATATGTACCACCTCATATACTTATTATTTTTGAGAACACTTAACATCTACCCTCAACAATTTTCAAGAATGCAAAATATTGTTATTAACTATAATCACCATAGTATGTTAGGCCTCTTGAACTTATTTCTCCTATCCAACCAAAATTTTGTATCCTTTGACCAACATCTTTCCAACCTACTCCTACCCCCTGTAGCCTGTCTTAATTCTCTTAACAGTGTCTTTCAAACAGAAGGATGTCTTAGTTTGATAAGCTCAATTTTCTTTTCTTTTATGAATCATGCTTTTAGTGTTAAATCCAAGAAATCTTTGTTTTGTGCAAAGTCACAAATATTTACTTATGCAGTTTTTTTTCTACCAGCTCAACAATTTTCAGTTTTACATTTAGCTCTATGATCCATTTTGAGTTAATTTTTGTATGTGATGCAATGTACAGAATGCAGCTTTGTTTTTGCATTTTTGCATATGGGCACAGTTGTTCTAGTACCATTTGTTGAAAACAGTATCTTTTCTCCATTAAAGTATTCACCTTTTCATCTTTCTTAAAAATCTCTAGACCCCTCCCTATATATGGGTCTATTTCTGGACTCTCTAGCCTATTCCATTGATCTGTTTAGCCTGCCTTGAACACTACACTGTCTTGGTTATTATCGCTTCATAGTAAATCTCAAAATAAGGTAGTGTAAGTCCTGAATGTTATTCTTTTGCATGTGTGCATGTGCGTGTGCGTGCGTGTGTGTGTGTGTGTGTGTTTTAGATGGAGTCTCCCTCTGTCACTGGGCTGGAGTGCCGTGGCATGATCTCTGCTCACTACAACCTCCGCCTTCTGGGTTCAAGTCAGTCTCCTGCCTCAGCCTCTCGAGTAGCTGGGACTACAGGCGCATGGCACCATGCCCAGCTAATGTTTATATTTTTAGTAGAGACAGGGTTTCACCATGTTGGCGAGGATGGTTTCAACCTCTTGACCTCATGATCCACCCATCTCAGCATCCCAAGAATCTTATTCAAAGTTTAAAACAACATATTGTAAAGCATAAATACATTTCCCAGCTATTGTATATCAAGTTTATACACTTACTTTGAATGATATAGTAATTGTGCATGTGGATCAAGCCAGAGACACCCACCTTCACCCACGGGATTTTAGAAACACTGTAGGATAGACATAAGTAAATGAAAAAGAAAATGAGAGAAACTAACATGATGGCCAGAGATCTGAAAACTATTTGGACCTCTAATCAAATGAAATGTCTTATTAAGGATATAGATATAGATACATTTAAAAACCTTGTCTTTAAATTTTTGTGGACATGTCTACAAATTTAATTCAGAAAACTCTAACCCCTTTGGGCTGCTGAATAAAGTTTCTAGGTAGAAACAGAATGTGACTATTCCCTATTGTTCACCATGAGATAGGACTTAATATTAAAAACTTGCTCAATGTGGTGCTTGACTATTTACAAGGTTCCTCTATGTATGTAATTCCATCAAGTTCTCACAACAATCCTTGACAGGTCTTCAACTCCCCATTCTGGAGGTAAGGCATTGTCGAAGTCTTCAAACCACTGACTCACTGATACTGGCAGAAAATGTCTGCAGTTAAGACTCTAACCTAAGTCATTTTACCAAGTCTTCTCAATTTATGCCACAGCATGTCCTGACTTTAGAAAGTTCTGACTGCTCTATGTCAATGGCCTCTGGCACAGAACATTCTGAAGGGCAATGTGACCTTGCAAAAACCTGTATCACTGTCAAATTCAGCCAGAATGAGATCAATTTGTGGGGAGTGTTGGCACTGGTTATTAGCTTCCCTTTGATGTCCAGACTCCAGTGTGTTAAGCTTGAAATCAATGCTCTCAATCCAGTTGGGTTAGGGAAGCACTAGTTTTAAAGGGTGGGAACTCCAGGAAATACGTGCTGTTACCCCTAAAACTTGCTTCTTCATTGGGCTGGGTAGAAATACCACTGATGGAGTTTGTTGTTGCTGTTTTAGTAGTTAATGGCCATCAGCCACACTGGGTGAAAACTATGAGTTCAATGTTCATCAAAGTTTGGCACCAAAGTTGGGCATCAAAAGCAGGGTCAGACTTTGGAATCAGTTTCGGCATTTTCTAGCTACAGAACAATTCTGACATTTGCTTAGCCCAGAAATTACTCAGAAGAAAGTTTGCCTGAACTTGTGATTCTCAAATTGAGGGCCAGGGACTTTACCGCCACCTGGGAATAGTTAGAAATGCACATATTCCTCCCTTCCCCCAACTGATTTCATTTCTTATTTTTCCCCTAAGCAAGTAAATGACATCTCCAAAGAAGGACAACCTGAGAAGGGTGTATATGTTTGAGCATCATGGAACTAGGTATTTGGTGCCAGAAATAGACTCTTACTAAGAAGACACTGACATTATCTATTGTGGTTCAGGAAGAGCTGGGGAGTGGTTCGAAGATCAATTTGGTTAATTAAGCCACAGAATTCTGCTCAGGATGGACTCAGATTCCAGGTTGCTGTATGCTTCTTGTATCTGTAGTGTGAATAGGGTGCCTCTTTTGGTATAGAATGCTCTCAGTTCTCTCAGGGTTTAAGACACTCTTACTGTACTTTATTGGGGAAAAAAAATCCAGACACCTTTCTGAAGGGAATCTGTTCTTGGAATGAGACAATGTGTCTTTGGCTTGCATTTTCATTTTCACAAGGCTCTAGGTTTATACTTTCAGTTAAAAGATCCAAGAGAAACGAAGAAATATCAGGAATCCTCTTCCCTAGATGTGTCCTCTGCGATAGCAAGCACCTACTTGTTTTCTCTCAAGAAGAGATAGAAGCCAATTTGTCCACATTTATATGGTGTTAGTGCTGGAAAGAGCTTTGGAAAGCATCTGGGGTTTTCAAAGGGAGTTTCATTTGCAGTTTTGGATTTTTGGGTAGAACTTTACTTTCTCGTGAGGGACTGTCCTGTCTTAAAGATGTTTAACGTTCCTGGCCTCTGACAATAAATACTAATAGCATCCTTCAGTTATTATTGTGACAAAAATCTTCTAATTTATTTCCAAACACCCTCTAAGGTTTCTGTTGAAAAATTCCTCCAGCTCCATGGTTTTATCAGTGAGAAAACTGAGGTTCTGATGATTAGCAGAGCCAAACTTTCACCCTGACTTTCTGGGCCTACATCCCACTATAGCATAAGTGTCATGAGAACAAACATTTTTTATTTGTTTTGTTCACTGCTATGCTTGGTACAGTTTCTGACACATACGAGACAATAAATACATGTTGAGTGAATTAATGAAGAATGAGAAAATGGCTCACTATACATCTAAGATCCAACAAAGGCAAAATGATTGACTACTGATTTCCAAGACCCTAAAAGTAATTAGCTTTCAGGTAACCAGAAAACTAAGGCCCATTATCAGAGGTGAAGATGCCACAGAGTAAATGCAATTCTTCAAGGCAGTCAAACATTGTCACAGAAACTCGAATTCTAAATTAAATGCAGCACATCTATTTCTTTAAGATGTACAATATTTCCGTTAGAATAATAATACCACCACTAAGATTTTGAATTTATGTACATATTTATGGAGTGAGTTGTCTATTAATGGATTGTAAGTTCATGATTATAATGATGGTTGTAATGATGACGTCTCTGCGGCAGAAGAGTCCAAGCCTGGCGCCACAAAATATCTCGCTGTATTGGAACTTTGCCACAGGTACAGCACCTAACATACTATTCGGTCTTGGGAACTGCTAATTCTATGAATTGTACTCTTTAAAGAGTGTTTTATTTATTCATTTCCCCAATCAAAAGCATGCATAAAGATTGTCCCATGCATTTAAGTTCACTCAAGACCATTTTTGTGTTTCCTGAGAGAATATGCAATAATTTTACCCAGAGCTAGCTAAAGAAAACAACTCAGGAAAAGTGTTTTGGAACTTGTTGGACTATCATAGCATCCTTTGTTCTACTAGTACCACATTTTAGTAACACACTGGTATTTGGATCTCACTTTGCTGTTTTGAAGCTAGGTGTGCTGTTTTAATATGATGATGCTTCCTATCATCATATTCACGCTTGACATCTGAATGAGGCAGTTGAAGCTTACAAAAGCAAAGATCCATCTAGGAAGCTGTGGTTTAGTGGTAAATATCTGCGCTTCAGTGACCAAGACATAAAGGATGCTGGGTTACCCATTCTCATTGTGATATTTGGGAGCAGATTTTATTTGTATTGTTCTTTTAAGTGGCTTAAAGTATCTTTTTTTCCCCATATTCATATCATTTTGTTGATAAAACACCAATTCGTATCTTTATTTTTCAGTCTGAGAAACTGAAATATAGTGTATTAGTCAAGATAGTTTAAGTTTTGTTGTGGTAACAAATACCTCCAAAATCTCCCTTAATTAGCAAACCAACAGTTTATTTCTCACTCACCTTACATGTATCCTATGAGAGAGCTGGGGCATTTCCTTCACACAGAACTTGAAGCCCTATTCTACCAATATACCACCTGAAATATATGGCCTTCTCGGTGATGGGGGCAGAGGAAGAGACATTTGAATGGTCATGCTCATCTCTTTTGCTAGAAGTGGCCACATCACACTTTCCACAACACACTGTCCAAAAACGGTTGTACAGGGCCTTCAGCATGATAAAAAGTGGGGGAATACCATCTTCCTGTGTGCCTGGAAGAGGAGAAACCAGGCTTGGGAAAGTACCAGACATCTCTAGCACAGGTATTAAAAACGAAAACTGTGACCTTCTGGAAGGACAATTCTAGAAGATTATGGAAATGAATTTTACAACCAATAAGTCCAAATTCTACTATTGTGTAGATGGCAAGGGATAAAATATATGTGATTGAAACATATTTGAAATATATTTTCCTCCTCTAAGACATGTAAGTCCAAATCAGATATTAAAGAAAGATGTTACCAAGTTCTTTTGAGACTAAAGTAGAATGAATATGTTCAGAAATGTACATGTATAAATAAACATATACATATGTAGTGGGTTTGTAAATTTAACTGGATGTATAGCAAATAAAGACTTCTTTTTTTAAATAATAATTTAGCTTTTTACATTCCCCTAGCCATTGAAAGGAGGAAAAAAATATTAATTAAATGTCTAATTTGCCTTAAAGCTTTGACTGCTGCAATAATTTTATCAGTTTCTTTAAAATTTATTTATTTTTTCCAAATACCCTCTCTATCTGATAGCATCCAGCTGAACAGGGGGAGGGATTTGAAACTTACATACACTCATAACACTGAGAGGAAGCTTTGTGCTTCAGGCTGCTCCTGTGTGTGTGTTGAGGGTGTGGTTTTTGATGTCTGAGGTCATGACTCATGTTTACAGACCCTGAGTGTCCTGCTGGCCTCTGATTTTGGAATCTGCTGCATGTGTGGTCCTCTCTTTGACTTGTACAGTGCTCATGATGGTGAGTCATACCTGACTTGGTCTCACCTAGGATTACGTTTAGGCCCTCTGAACTCTGGCTGAAAGCTGCTCTTAGTAGTTGTTGTAGTTTGAACATTTGTGTCCCCAAACCTCCTGTTGAAATTTGATCCAAATGTTTGAGGTGGAAGTCTAATGGGAGGCAATTTAATCATGAAGGTGGGCCCTTATTGAATATATTAATGTGTGCCTTGGCTGTGGAGGTGAGTGAGTTCTTGCACTATTAGTTTCCCAAGAGAACTGGTTTTAAAAAGGACCTGGCACCTCCACCCCTCTCCCTCCCTCTTGCTTCCTCTTCTGCATGTGGTCTCTGCACAGGCCAGCTTCCCTTTACCTTCTGCCATGAGTGGAAGCAGCCTGAGCCCTCACCAGAAGTAGAGGCTGGCACCATGCTTCCTGGGTAGCCTATAGAACTGTAAGCCAAATAAACCTACTTTCTTTAAAAATTACTCAGGCTCAGGTTTTCCTTTATAATAGCACAAAACGTACTGAGACAGTGGTCCGCTCCACAGCTCACACTACACTCACTTCACCTAGGTCTGATGACTTCCTTGGGAAAATACTGTAGCTACTTCTGGGTCTCACGTATACCGCACAGGTTTGGGAAGGATAAAGGTCAGATCTTCCTTCTTCACATGGTTTGGTCCCTCTTTTACTTGGATGTGGTTGTATTCCACATTGGCAAAAATAATCTGCAAAGTGGCCTACTCCTTGAATATTAATTAGAGAATCTGTTAGAGGGCAGGAGTGTAAGAAGAAGAGCCTCTTTCTGCCTTAAGTACTATTCCCAGTTGTCTAACAATCCACTCCCTCTCCAGGTAAAGTCTGTAGAGACTGAATCGCGGAGTATCTACTCATCTGACTCCTGAGGACAAACATTTTCTCTTCTCATTTGAACTTCCCTCCAGCCTACTAAGTATGGCTTTCAATATGCTAAATTTAGACAATTTTTCTTCATATAAGAGCCTAGCTTGCAAGATTATTGTCTTGCTGCAAAATCTCATACAGCGTATTTGAATGTCAGGAACTGAAAATTACCTTATTTCCTCTTCATATTCCATGTTCAGACTTTCTAATCTTCTCCCTAGGAAGATAGATGTCCCGAGTCAACAGGAATGAAGGACCCGTATTTGAAAAGACAATAGAGAAAGTGCATTAATTATTCTCAATGATTCAGCATTGTAACACATATGTGCAAATAAGAGAAAATGAATATACTTTTGGATTGAGACTAGTGTTCCATTTACTTGGTATTCCCATAGACTTTAGAATATGTTCTGGAACGTAGAACTTGACTGTGTATGCCACATGTTCTCATTCATAAATGGGTGTTGAACAATGAGAACACACAGACACAGGGAGAGGGACATCATATACTGGGGCCTGGAGAGTGAGGGGCTAGGGGAGAGACAGCAGGGGATTGGGGGATTGGGGAGGGATAGCATTAGGAGAAATACCTAATGTAGATAACAGGGCAATGGATGCAGCAAACCACCACCATGGCACATGTATACCTACACAACAAACCTGCATGTTCTGCACATGTACCACAGAACTTAAAGTATAGTAAATAATTTTTTTTAAAAAAAGAACTTGATTGTGTATGTGTGTTTTACTTTACTTACCAATAAACATTTTCAAACAACCTATTAT
The DNA here is from genome assembly GCF_049354715.1 of Callithrix jacchus. Classification (NCBI taxonomy): domain Eukaryota; kingdom Metazoa; phylum Chordata; class Mammalia; order Primates; family Cebidae; genus Callithrix; species Callithrix jacchus. The sequence continues at coordinate 56,837,323 of NC_133518.1, forward strand.
AAGCTAGGCCCTTGCTATAAAAAGGAGTCTATTTCCTTTTAAGGCCTCAAAATCTATTGGTAGAGAAACTGAATAGATAAATAGTAACTCTCACGAAAAAGAGGCATCAAAAGACGTATGTAGGTGGCACCATACGAGCAGAGAAAAAAATAATTTAATTCAACCTGGGGATGTCAGGGAAGTGGTCCAGAGAATATCACATTTTAGATGAGTCTTAGTGGATGCCTTCTTTTAGGAGGAAAGGGAGGGGATAGGTTGGGGGTGATTCTAGGCTTAGGGAGAGAAAAAATCATGTGCAAAGGTAACAAAAGTATGTCACTTTTGTGCTTCTGTATGATGGGAGTACGCACTGGGATGCTTTCCATAGAGGTGGTGGCTGGGGAAGGAACTGTAAGTGAGCCCAAGGCCAGATCTAAAGTGGCTTGCTCAACATACCAAACAAGTTTAGCTTCATCTCAAGTGATATATGTGGCAGTAAACATTTTTAATCAGAGTGATAATATTCTTAGATGATCATATTGGAATTTAAGAAAGGTCATTGTGGAGGATGCCCTGGAGGACGTGGGGCTGGAAGCTTGAAGACCAGTTAAGGGGCCATTCAGTTAAAGCAGATGTGGTAGTTATTCATGCTGTGCAACTACAAATATTTCTAGCTTTCTTCCTTTTGAGCACGTGGCATGATTGTACTGCTCCCTGCGAGGCTGAGTATAGTTGTGTGACTTGCTGTAGCTAATGAAATGTTAGCTGAGGTGTCATGCGTCATTTCTGGGTGGAAATTTTAAGAGTCAGAGCATGAGTCATCTTGTTCTTTTACTCCTAACTTGGTGATAATGGAGCTTCCATTAGGGACTTAGCTGGGGTCGCTGAGTGGGTCGCTGAGTGGTTATGATAAACAGAGATCCAGGTGACGCATGCTGGATGTGTTGTACATGAGTAAGAAATTTGATCTAAGCCATTGAGAGTTTGGGGTTATATGTTATCGCCGCATGACATACTATTCTGACCACCAGGTCAAGGGAAATAGGGGCCTGAAATAATAGTGTGGCCCCAAAAATGGAGAAGAGTGACAAGCTCAAGAGATGTTAAGGTGGTAGAAATAACAGAGTTTACTAAGAGGCTAAATATCGGAGAGAGAGAGGAGAGAGAAGATGACCACATTTCTGATTAGGAGGAGCATGCTTATGTATTCATGCACATTAATTTTCTTACCCATTGAATCTCAGCTTTTTGAGAAACATTTTATAACTCTTGTGTACTATTTTGTATATGCATTCTCCACTCCTTTTCTCCCCCTCCAACTCTTAAAATTAATTACACTCTTATCTGTTTCAATAGCTTTTGATGCACAACTTGACTATAGCGTATTTTACAAGTCAAAGATATTGACAGTATTTCTGTTGATGGTGACCATTTCTCCAGGATTTTTTTAAAGTAGTGACCGTCTATAAACATTTACTAATAATTTTTAATTGTCTTTTTAACATTTCACTCCTCATGGCTATTTCTGTTAGCCCGGCAGGAAAAATTAAGTGGAACTACAAATAGAACCATTATCTTCTCTCTTTAAAACATTTTTAAAAACAGGTTTGGTCATACTTTTTACTCAAATCATTGCATAGAAGGGGAATTTAGAATTATTTATAAACTTAACTTGCCCATGATGTCCTTCTCTCATTATCATGTGTAATGAAATTTGGCAGGATTTCCTTTTTTTTTCTTAGAAAAATGAGCATCTAAAGGAAGAATACAGTTCTGCAAGAGGAATTCATTTAAAAGCACTTTTAAGTGAAAAAATGCTAACAAAGAAATAGTGTAGAATCCAATTCACTATTTTAAATAGGACATGGCTCTTTCAGGCAATGTCAAAGCTCTTTCTGCAGCAGATTTTTAAGAATCACAGAGGAAGAATTCGTGATTTTCAAATTGGGTTTTGATGTCTCCTTTCCATTCAATTCTTGAGCTGATTAAGAGCGTTTCCCAGAGGACCACTGAAGAGGTGGGTCAGTGGAAACCACCACCCCAGCTCCACCTTTGCTGCACTGGAGCTATTGGGGCTGTTATAATTTAAGATTGGAGCTGAGGAAAAGTGGAAATTATTTCTTACATTTAAGGGCTCAGTTTACCGCTGAAATTGCTTTTCATTTAATTCAAGCAGCAACTGATAGCACAGAACACTTAAACAAGATTAAACAGAAATCTTTCACGTTTTGAGAGGCACTCGTGTGTGCTTTGTGTGTTTTTTTCTCCCCTCCTTCCCTCCTTCCCTCCCTCCCTCCCTCCCTCCCTCCCTCCCTCCCTTCCTTCCTTCCTTCCTTCCTTCCTTCCTTCCTTCCTTCCTTCCTTCCTTCCTTCCCTCTTAAATAGAATTTTCTCAGAGGGAAAAAAGCAGAATAGCTGTCATAGATTTCCTGTATTTCCTTTGGCACTTGGAGTTGGGAGAGAGGATGATTGATATTGCCGAGGGTTGGAGCTCAGCTTCTCCCTCTGTTTACTGCTATTCCTTCTTGCACCTTCAACCACCTCCTATGTATTTTAGACAGGTTAAGTTATTAACAAACATTATAGAATTCTGGATAAAAGTAAATGTATTAAACCTGTGAAACTTATACCTTTGTATGTTTTATGTCTGTGGGTCTGAGCAATCATACACATCTGAGAGAGAGAGAGAGAGAGGGAGG